>NW_027515038.1:64755-98350 GCF_048772815.1 Callospermophilus lateralis | reverse complement strand
ATTTGGTGAGCCCAAGTGGGATTTGTGTACTGATGATTACACCAAGTATCATCACGATTGGGTCAAAATCAACTGGTATGTGGTAGCTCTTTTGAAACTTGACAAAATAAAGGAGTTCTCTGTTTTGTCTCTATTGTTTGTGTCCTCTTCAAGTAGCCCTAGGCACAGACTGTGGAAAAGCACTTTCATTGAGAGGGGTTGCCAAGCTTCTAAGAAATAACGAGTTTCCGAAATACCAGCAAATTTTTTTTCACCCAATCTTGATGATACTTGGTGGTAATTATCAGTACTCAAATCTCACTTGGCTCACCAAATTTTGTTCTTCTAGGTTGAAGTGTTCATCCACAGGTGCAGTGTTTATATTTAGGATTCACTCTGTTCTCTCCAATACAGATAGATGAATTTGGAACTCTAAATCCAACATACTTTGTATTAGCTCTTTGAAACTTGACAAAATAAAGGAGTTCTCAGTTTTGTCTCTATGGTTTGTTTCCTCTTCAAGTAGCCCTAGGCACAGACTGTGGAAAAGCACTTTCATTGAAAGGGGTTGTTTAGTTTCCAATACATTACGTGTTTCCGGAATACCATCGAATAATTTTTCACCCAATCTTGATGATACGTGGTGGTAATGACAAGTACACAAACCCCCTTGGCTCACCAAATTTTGTTCTTCTAGGTTGAAGCGTTCGTCTACAGTAGCAGTTTTTATATTTAGGTTTCATTGTGTTCTCTCCTATATAGATAGATGAATTTGGAACTCTAAATCCAACATGGTTTGTAGTAGCTCTTTGAAACTTGACAAAATAAAGGAATTCTCTGTTTTGTCTCTATTGTTTGTGTCCTCTTTAAGTAGCCCTAGGCACGGACTGTGGAAAAGAACTTTCATTGAGAGGGGTTACCAAGCTTCTAAGAAATAACAATTTTCTGAAATACCTGCAAATATTTTTCACCCAATCGTGATGATACTTGGTGGTAATCATGAGTACACAAATCCCACTTGGCTCACCTAATTTTGTTCTTCTAGGTTGAAGCATTCGTCTACAGTAGCAGTGTTTATATTTAGGTTTCACTCAGTTTTCTCCTATATAGATAGATGAATTTGGAACGCTAAATCCCACATGGTTTGTAGTAGCTCTTTGAAACTTGAGAAAATAAAGGAGTTCTCAGTTTTGTCTCTATGGTTTGTTTCCTCTTCAAGTAGCCCTAGTCACAGACTGTGGAAAATCACTTTCAATGGCAGGGATTGCCAAGCTTCTAAGAAATAACGAGTTTCCGAAATATCAGCAAATATTTTTTCTCCCTATCTTGATGATACGTGGTGGTAATGATCAGTACTCAAATCAACTTGGCTCACCAAATTTCGTTCTTCTAGGTTGAAGCGTTCATCTACAGAGGCAGTTTTTATATTTAGGATTCACTCTGTTCTCTCCAATATAGTTAGATGAATTTGGAACTCTAAATCCAACATACTTTGTAGTAGCTCTTTGAAACTTGACAAAATAAAGGAGTTCTCAGTTTTGTCCCTATGGTTTGTTTCCTCTTAAAGAGCCCTAGGCACAGACTGTGGAAAAGCACTTCCATTGAGAGGGTTGCCAAGCTTCTAAGAAATAACGAGTTTCCGAAATAACAGCAAATATTTTTTCACCCAATCAGGATGATACTTGGTGGTAATGACAAGAACACAATTCGCACTTGGCTCACCAACTTTTGTTCTTCTCGGTTGAAGCATTCGTCTACAGTGGCAGTTTTTGTATTTAGGTTTTACTCTGTTCTCTCCTATATAGATAGATGAATTTGGAACTCTAAATACAACATACTTTGTAGTAGCTCTTTGAAACTTGACAAAATAAAGGAGTTCTCAGTTTTTTCTCTCTGGTTTGTTTCCTCTACAAGTAGCCCTAGGCACAGACTGTGGAAAAGTACTTTCATTGAGAGGGGTTGCAAGCTTCTAAGAAATAACAAGTTTCCGAAATACCAGCAAATAATTTTTCACCCAATCTTGATGATACTTGGTGGTAATCAACAGTACAAAAATCCCACTGGGCTCACCAAATTTTGTTCTTCTATTTGAAGTGTTCGTCTACAGGAGCAGTGTTTATATTTAGGTTTCACTGTGTTCTCTCCTATATAGATAGATGAATTTAGAACTCTAAATCCAACATGGTTTGTAGTAGCTCTTTGAAACTTGAGAAATAAAGCAGTTCTCAGTTTTGTCTCTATGGTTTGTTTCCTCTTCAAGTAGCCCAAGCACAGACTGTGGAAAAGCACTTTCACTGAGAGGGCTTGACAAGCTTTTAAGAAATAACGAGTTTCTGAAATACCAGCAAATAGTTTTTAACCCAATCTTGATGATACTTGGTGGTAATCATCAGTGCACAAATCCCACTTGGCTCACCAAATTTTGTTCTTCTAGGTTGAAGCGTTCGTCTACAGTAGCAGTTTTTATATTTAGGTTTCATTGTGTTCTCTCCTATATAAATAGATGAATTTGGAACTCTAAATCCAACATGGTTTGTAGTAGCTCTTTGAAACTTGACAAAATAAAGGAATTCTCTGTTTTGTCTCTATTGTTTGTGTCCTCTTTAAGTAGCCCTAGGCACAGACTGTGGAAAAGAACTTTCATTGAAAGGGGTTGCCAAGCTTCTAAGAAATAACGAGTTTCCGAAATACCAGCAAATATTTTTTCTCCCTATCTTGATGATACGTGGTGGTAATGATCAGTACTCAAATCTCACTTGGCTAAACAAATTTCATTCTTCTAGGTTGAAGCGTTCGTCTACAGGAGCAGTTTTTATATTTAGGATTCACACTGTTCTTTCCAATATAGTTAGATGAATTTGGAACTCTAAATCCAACATGGTTTGTAGTAGCTCTTTAAAACTTGACACAATAAAGAAGTTCTCAGTTTTGTCTCTATGGCTTGTGTCCTCTTCAAGTAGCCCTAGTCACAGACTGTGGAAAAGCATTTTCATTGAGAGGGGTTGCCAAGCTTCTAAGAAATAACGAGTTTCCGAAATACCAGCAAATATTTTTTCTCCCAATCTTGATGATATGTGGTTGTAATTATCAGTACTCAAATCTCACTTGGCTCACCAAATTTTGTTCTTCTAGGTTGAAGCGTTCGTCTACAGGGCAGTGTTTATATTGGGGATTCACTCTGTTCTCTCCAATATAGATAGATGAATTTGGAACTCTAAATCCAACATACTTTGTATTAGCTCTTTGAAACTTGACAAAATAAAGGAGTTCTCAGTTTTGTCTCTATGGTTTGTTTCCTCTTCAAGTAGCCCTAGGCACAGACTGTGGAAAAGCACTTTCATTGAAAGGGGTTGTTTAGTTTCCAATACATTACGTGTTTCCGGAATACCATCGAATAATTTTTCACCCAATCTTGATGATACGTGGTGGTAATGACAAGTACACAAACCCCCTTGGCTCACCAAATTTTGTTCTTCTAGGTTGAAGCGTTCGTCTACAGTAGCAGTTTTTATATTTAGGTTTCCCTCTGTTCTCTCCTATATAGATAGATGAATTTGGAACACTAAATCCAACATACTTTGTAGTAGCTCTTTGAAACTTGACAAAATAAAGGAGTTCTCAGTTTTGTCTCTATGGTTTGTTTCCTCTTAAAGAGCCCTAGGCACAGACGGTGTAAAAGCACTTCCATTGAGAGGGTTGCCAAGCTTCTAAGAAATAACGAGTTTCCGAAATACCAGCAAATATTTTTTCACCCAATCTGGATGATACTTTGTGGTAATGACAAGTACACAATTCGCACTTGGCTCACCAACTTTTGTTCTTCTCGGTTGAAGCATTCGTCTACAGTGGCAGTTTTTGTATTTAGGTTTTACTCTGTTCTCTCCTATATAGATAGATGAATTTGGAACTATAAATGCAACATACTTTGTAGTAGCTCTTTGAAACTTGACAAACTTGACAAAATAAAGGAGTTCTCAGTTTTTTCTCTATGGTTTGTTTCCTCTACAAGTAGCCCTAGGCACAGACTGTGGAAAAGCACTTTCATTGAGAGGGGTTGCCAAGCTTCTAAGAAATAACCAGTTTCCGAAATACCAGCAAATAATTTTTCACCCAATCTTGATGATACTTGGTGGTAATCAACAGTACAAAAATCCCACTGGGCTCACCAAATTTTGTTCTTCTATTTGAAGTGATCGTCTACAGGAGCAGTGTTTATATTTAGATTTCCCTCTATTCTCTCCTATATAAATGGATGAATTTGGAATTCTAAATCCAACATGGTTTGTAGTAGCACTTTGAAACTTACAATATAAAGGAATTCTCAGTTTTGTCTTTATTGTTTGTGTCCTCTTCTAGTAGCCCTAGGCACAGACTGTGGAAAAGCTCTTTCATTGAGAGGGGTTGCCCAGCTTCTAAGAAATAACAAGTTTCCGAAATACCAGCAAATATTTTTTCACCCAATCTTGATGATACTCGGTGGTGGTGATCAGTACACAAATCCCACTTGGCTCACCAAATTTTGTTCTTCTAGGTTTAAGCGTTCGTCTACAGGAGCAGTGTTTATATTTAGGATTCACTCTGTTCTCTCCTATATAGATAGATGAATTTGGAACTCTATATCCAACATGGTTTGTAGTAGCTCTTTGAAACTTGACAAAATAAAGGAGTTCTCACTTTTGTCTCTATGGTTTGTGTCCTCTTCAAGTAGCCCTAGTCACAGACTGTGGAAAAGCACTTTCATTGAGCGGGGTTGCCAGGCTTCTAAGAAATAACGAGTTTCCGAAATACCAGCAAATATTTTTTCATCCAATCTTGATGATACTTTGTGGTGATGATCAGTACACAAATCCCACTTGGCTCACCAAATTTTGTTCTTCTAGGTTGAAGCGTTCGTCTACAGGAGCAGTGTTTATATTTAGGATTCACTCTGTTCTCTCCAATATAGATAGATGAATTTGGAACTATAAATCAGAAATACTTTGTAGTAGCTCTTTGAAACTTGACAAAATAAAGGAGTTCTCAGTTTTTTCTCATTGGTATGTTTCCTCTTCAAGTAGCCCTAGGCACAGACTGTGGAAAAGCACTTTCAATGAAAGGGGTTGTCAAGCTTCCAAGAAATTACGAGTTTCCGAAATACCAGCGAATATTTTTTCACCCAATCTTGATGATACGTGGAGGTAATGACAAGTACACAAATCCCACTTGGCTCACCAAATTTTGTTCTTCTAGGTTGAAGCGTTCGTCTACAGTAGCAGTTTTTATATTTAGGTTTCCCTCTGTTCTCTCCTATATAGATAGATGATTTAGGAACTGTAAATCCAACATGGTTTGTAGTAGCTCTTTGAAATTGACAAAATAAAGGAGTTCTCAGTTTTGTCTCATTGGTTTGTTTCCTCTTCAAGTAGCCCTAGGCACCGACTGTGGAAAAGCACTTTCATTGAGCGGGGTTGCCAGACTTCGAAGAAATAACGAGTTTCCGAAATACCAGCAAATATTTTTTCACCCAATCTTGATGATACTTTGTGGTGATGATCAGTACACAAATCCCACTTGGCTCACCAAATTTTGTTCTTCTAGGTTGAAGCATTCGTCTACAGGGCAGTGTTTATATTTAAGTTTCACTCTGTTCTCTCCTATATAGATAGATGAATTTGGAACTCTAAATCCAACATAGTTTGTAGTAGCTCTTTAAAACTTGACAAATTAAAGGAGTTCTCAGTTTTGTCTATATGGTTTTTTTTTTCTTCAAGTAGCCCTAGCCACAGACTTTGGAAAAGCACTTTCATTTGAATGGGTTGCCAACCTTCCAAGAAATTAGGAGTTTCCGAAATACCAGCGAATAATTTTTCACCCAATCTTGATGATACGTGGTGGTAATGACAAGTACACAAATCCTACTTGGCTCACCAAATTTTGTTGTTCTAAGTTGAAGCGTTCGTTTACAGTAGCAGTTTTTATACTTAGGTTTCATTCTGTTCCCTCCTATATAGATAGATGAATGTGGAACTCTAAATCCAACCTGGTTTGTAGTAGCTCTTTGAAACTTGACAAAAGAAAGGTGTTCTCAGTTTGTCTCTATGGTTTGTTTCCTCTTCAAGTAGCCCTAGGCACAGACTGGGGAAAAGCACTTTCATTGAGAGGGGTTGAAAAGCTTTTAAGAAATAACGAGTTTCCGAAATACCAGCAAATATTGTTTCACACAATCTTGATGATACTTGGTGGTAATGATTAGTACACAAATCTCAATTGGCTCACCAAATTTTGCTCTTCTAGGTTGAAGCGTTCCTCTACAGTAGCAGTTTTTATATTTAGGTTTCACTCTGTTCTCTCCTATATAGATAGATGAATTTAGAACTCTAAATCCAACATGGTTTGTAGTAGCTCTTTGAAACTTGAGAAAATAAAGAAGTTCTCAGTTTTGTCTCTATGGTTTGTGTCCTCTTCAAGTAGCCCTAGTCACAGACTGTGGAAAAGCACTTTCATTGAGAGGGGTTGCGAAGCTTCTAAGAAATAACTAGTTTCCGAAATACCAGCAAATATTTTTTCTCCCAATCTTGATGATATGTGGTGGTAATGATTAGTACTCAAATCTCACTTGGCCCACCAAATTTTGTTCTTCTAGGTTGAAGCCTTCGTCTACAGGAGCTGTATTTATATTTAGGTTTCACTCTGTTCTCTCCTATATAGATAGATGAATTTGGAACTCTACATCCAACATACTTTGTAGTAGCTCTTTGAAACTTGAAAAAATAAAGGAATTCTCAGTTTTGTCTCTATGGTTTGTTTCCTCTTCAAGTAGCCCTAGGCACAGACTGTGGAAAAGCACTTTCATTGAAAGGGGTTGTCAAGCTTCCAATAAATTACGAGTTTCCGAAATACCAGCGAATATTTTTTCACCCAATCATGATGATACGCGGTGGTAATGACAAGTACACAAATCCCACTTGGCTCACCCAATTTTGTTGTTCTAGTTTGAAGCGTTCGTTTACAGTAGCAGTTTTTATTTTTAGTTTTCACTCTTTTTCCTCCTATATAGATAGATGAATTTGGAACTCTAAATCCAACATGGTTTGTAGTAGCTCCTTGAAACATGACAAAATAAAGGAGTTCTCAGTTTTGTCTCTACGGTTTGTTTCCTCTTCAAGTAGCCCTAAGCAGAGACTGTGGAAAAGCACTTTTATTGAAAGGGGTTCCCAACTTCCAAGAAATTCCGAGTTTCTGAAATACCAGCAAATATTTTTTCACTCAATCTTGATGATACGTGGTGGTAATGACAAGTACACAAATCCCACTTGGCTCACCAAATTTTGTTCTTCTAGGTTGAAGCGTTCGTCTACAGTAGCAGTTTTTATATTTAGGTTTCACTCTGTTCTCTCCTATATAGATAGATGAATTTGGAACTCTAAATCCAACATGGTTTTTGGTAGCTCTATGAAACTTGACAAAATAAAGGAGTTCTCTGTTTTGTCTCTATTTTTTGTGTCCTCTTCAAGTAGCCCTAGGCACAGACTGTGGAAAAGCACTTTCATTGAGAGGGGTTTCGAAGCTTCTAAGAAATATCTAGTTTCCGAAATACCAGCAAATATTTTTTCTCCCAATCTTGATGATATGTGGTGGTAATGATGAGTACTCAAATCTCACTTGGCTCACCAAATTTTGTTCTTCTAGGTTGAAGCGTTCGTCTACAGGAGCAGTGTTTATATTTAGGTTTCACTCTGTTCTCTCCTATATAGATAGATGAATTTGGAACTCTACATCCAACATACTTTGTAGTAGCTCTTTGAAACTTGATAGAATAAAGGAGTTCTCAGTTTTGTCTCTATGGTTTGTTTCCTCTTCAAGTAGCCCTAGGCACAGACTGTGGAAAAGCACTTTCATTGAAAGGGGTTGTCGAGCTTCTAAGAAATAACGATTCTCCGAAATACCAGCGAATATTTTTTCACCCAATCTTGATAATACGTGGTGGTAATTACAAGTACACAAATCCCACTTGGCTCACCCAATTTTGTTGTTCTAGGTTGAATCGTTCGTTTACAGTAGCAGTTTTTATATTTAGGTTTCACTGTGTTCTCTCCTATATAGATAGATGAATTTGGAACTCTAAATCCAACATGGTTTGTAGTAGCTCTTTGAAACTTGACAAAATAAAGGAATTCTCTGTTTTGTCTCTATTGTTTGTGTCCTCTTTAAGTAGCCCTAATCACAGACTCTGGAAAAGAACTTTCATTGAGAGGGGTTGCCAAGCTTCTAAGAAAATCCGAGTTTCCGAAATACCAGCAAGTATTTTTTCACCCAATCATGATGATACGTGGTGGTAATGACAAGTACACAAATACCACTTTGCTCACCAAATTTTTCTTCTAGGTTGAAGCGTTCGTCTACAGTAGCAGTTTTTATATTTAGATTTCCCTCTATTCTCTCCTATATAGATGGATGAATTTGGAATTCTAAATCCAACATGGTTTGTAGTAGCTCTTTGAAACTTACAATATAAAGGAATTCTCAGTTTTGTCTTTATGGTTTGTGTCCTCTTCTAGTAGCCCTAGGCACAGACTGTGGAAAAGCACTTTCATTGAGAGGGGTTGCCCAGCTTCTAAGAAATAACAAGTTTCCGAAATACCAGCAAATATTTTTTCACCCAATCTTGATGATACTCGGTGGTGGTGATCAGTACACAAATCCCACTTGGCTCACCAAATTTTGTTCTTCTAGGTTTAAGCGTTCGTCTACAGGCAGTGTTTATATTTAGGATTCACTCTGTTCTCTCCTATATAGATAGATGAATTTGGAACTCTATATCCAACATGGTTTGTAGTAGCTCTTTGAAACTTGACAAAATAAAGGAGTTCTCACTTTTGTCTCTATGGTTTGTGTCCTCTTCAAGTAGCCCTAGTCACAGACTGTGGAAAAGCACTTTCATTGAGCGGGGTTGCCAGGCTTCTAAGAAATAACGAGTTTCCGAAATACCAGCAAATATTTTTTCATCCAATCTTGATGATACTTTGTGGTGATGATCAGTACACAAATCCCACTTGGCTCACCAAATTTTGTTCTTCTAGGATGAAGCGTTCGTCTACAAAAGCAGTGTTTATATTTAGGATTCACTCTGTTCTCTCCAATATAGATAGATGAATTTGGAACTATAAATCAGAAATACTTTGTAGTAGCTCTTTGAAATTTCACAAAATAAAGGAGTTCTCAGTTTTGTCTCATTGGTTTGTTTCCTGTTCAAGTAGCCCTAGGCACAGACTGTGAAAAGCACTTTCATTGACAGGGTTTGCCAAGCTTCTAAGAAATAAAGGTTTTCCGAAATACCAGCAAATATTTTTCACCCAATCGTGATGATACTTGGTGGTAATCATCAGTACACAAATCCCACTTGGCTCACCAAATTTTGTTCTTCTAGGTTGAAGCGTTCGTCTACAGTAGCAGTTTTTATATTTAGGTTTCACTCTGTTCTCTCCTATATAGATAGATGAATTTGGGACTCTAAATCCAACATGGTTTGTGGTAGCTCTTTGAAACTTGACAAAATAAAGGAGTTCTCTGTTTTGTCTCTATTGTTTGTGTCCTCTTCAAGTAGCCCTAAGCACAGACTGTGGAAAAGCACTTTCATTGAGAGGGGTTGCCAAGCTTCTAAGAAATAACGAGTTTCCGAAATACCAGCAAATTTTTTTTCACCCAATCTTGATGATACTTGGTGGTAATTATCAGTACTCAAATCTCACTTGGCTCACCAAATTTTGTTCTTCTAGGTTGAAGTGTTCATCCACAGGTGCAGTGTTTATATTTAGGATTCACTCTGTTCTCTCCAATATAGATAGATGAATTTGGAACTCTAAATCCAACATACTTTGTAGTAACTCTTTGAAACTTGAAAAAATAAAGGATTTCTCAGTTTTGTCTCTATTGTTTGTTTCCTCTTCCAGTAGCCCTAGTCACAGACTGTGGAAATGCACTTTCATTGAAAGGGCTTGTCAAGCTTCCAATAAATTACGAGTTTCCGAAATACCAGCGAATATTTTTTCACCCAATCTTGATGATACGTGGTGGTAATGACAAGTACACAAAACGAACTTGGCTCACCCAATTTTGTTGTTTCAGGTTGAAGCGTTCGTTTACAGTAGCCGTTTTTATTTTTAGGTTTCACTCTTTTTCCTCCTATATAGATAGATGAATTTGGAACTCTAAATCCAACATGGTTTGTAGTAGCTCTTTGAAACTTGACAAAATAAAGGAGTTCTCAGTTTTTTCTCTACGGTTTGTTTCCTCTTCAAGTAGCCCTAAGCAGAGACTGTGGAAAAGCACTTTCATTGAAAGGGGTTGCCAAGCTTCCAACACATTCCGAGTTTCCGAAATACCAGCAAATATTTTTTCACCCAAACTTGATGATACGTGGTGGTAATGACAAGTACACAAATCCCACTTGGCTCAGCAAATTTTGTTCTTCTAGGTTGAAGCGTTCGTCTACAGTAGCAGTTTTTATATTTAGGTTTCCCTCTGTTCTCTCCTATATAGATAGATGAATTTGGAACACGATATCCAACGTGGTTTGTAGTAGCTCTTTGAAACTTACAAAAAAAAGGAGTTCTCAGTTTTGTCTTTATTGCTTGTGTCCTCTTCAAGTAGCCCTAGGCACAGACTGTGGAAAAGCACTTTCATTGAGAGGGTTTGCCAAGTTTCTAAGATAAAACGAGTTTCTGAAATACCAGCAAATATTTTTTCACCCAATCTTGATGATACTTGGTGGTGATGATCAGTACACAAATCCCACTTGGCTCACCAAATTTTGTTCTTCTAGGTTTAAGAGTTCGTCTACAGGAGCAGTGTTTATTTTAGGTTTCACTCTGTTCTCTCCTATATAGATAGATGAATTTGGAACTCTAAATCCAACATGGTTTGTAATAGCTCTATAAAACTTGACAAAATAAAGGAGTTCTCAGTTTTGTCTCTATGGTTTGTTTTCTCTTCACGTAGCCCTAGGCACAGACTGTGAAAAGCACTTTCATTGACAGGGGTTGCCAAGCTTCTAAGAAATAACGAGTTTCCGAAATACCAGCAAATATTTTTCACCCAATCGTGATGATACTTGGTGGTAATCATCAGTACACAAATCCCACTTGGCTCAACAAATTTTGTTCTTCTTTGTTCAAGCGTTCGTCAACAGTAGCAGTTTTTATATTTAGGTTTCACTCTGTTCTCTCCTATATAGATAGATGAATTTGGAACTCTAAATCCAACATGGTTTGTGGTAGCTCTTTGAAACTTGACAAAATAAAGGAGTTCTCTGTTTTGTCTCTATTTTTTGTGTCCTCTTCAAGTAGCCCTAGGCACAGACTGTGGAAAAGCACTTTCATTGAGAGGGGTTGCCAAGCTTCTAAGAAATAACGAGTTTCCGAAATATCAGCAAATATTTTCTCACCCAATCTTGATGATACTTGGTGGTAACTATCAGTACTCAAATCTCACTTTACTCAACAAATTTTGTTCTTCTAGGTTGAAGTGTTCGTCTACAGGAGCAGTGTTTATATTTAGGATTCACTCTGTTCTCTCCAATATAGATAGATGAATTTGGAACTCTAAATCCAACATACTTTGTAGTAGGTCTTTGAAACTTGACAAAATAAAGGAGTTCTCAGTTTTGTCTCTATGGTTTGTTTCCTCTTCAAGTAGCCCTAGGCACAGACTGTGGAAAAGCACTTTCATTGAAAGGGGTTGTCAAGCTTCCAATAAATTACGAGTTTCCGAAATACCAGCGAATATTTTTTCACCCAATCTTGATGATACGTGGTGGTAATGACAAGTACACAAATCCCACTTGGCTCACCCAATTTTGTTGTTTCAGGTTGAAGCGTTCGTTTACAGTAGCAGTTTTTATTTTTAGGTTTCACTCTTTTTCCTCCTATATAGATAGATGAATTTGGAACTCTAAATCCAACATGGCTTGTAGTAGCTCTTTGAAACTTGACAAAATAAAGGAGTTCTCAGTTTTGTCTCTACGTTTTGTTTCCTCTTCAAGTAGCCCTAAGCAGAGACTGTGGAAAAGCACTTTCATTGAAAGGGGTTGCCAAGCTTCCAACACACTCCGAGTTTCCGAAATACCAGCAAAAATTTTTTCACCCAATCTTGATGATACGTGGTGGTAATGACAAGTACACAAATCCCACTTGGCTCACCAAATTTTGTTCTTCTAGGTTGAAGCGTTCGTCTACAGTAGCAGTTTTTATATTTAGTTTTTCCTCTGTTCTGTCCTATATAGATAGATGGATTTGGAACTCTAAATCCAACATGGTTTGTAGTAGCTCTTTGAAACCTGACAAAATAAACAAGTTCTCAGTTTTGTCTCTATGGTTTGTTTCCTCTTCAAGTAGCCCTAGGCACAGACTGTGGAAAAGAACTTTCATTGAGAGGGGTTGCCAAGCTTCCTAGAAATTACGAGTTAGGGAAATACCTGCAAATATTTTTTCACCCAATCTTGATGATACGTGGTGGTAATGACAACTACACAAATCCCACTTGGCTCACCAAATTTTGTTCTTCTAGGTTGAAGCGTTCGTTTACAGTAACAGATTTTATTTTTAGGTTTCACTATGTTCTCTCCTACATAGATAGATGAATTTGGAACTCTGAATCCAACAAGGTTTGAAGTAGCTCTTTGAAACTTGACAATATAAAGGAGTTCTCAGTTTTATCTCTATGGTTTCTTTTCTCTTCAAGTAGCCATAGGCACAGACTGTGGAAAAGCAATTTCAACGAGAGGGGTTGCCAAGCATCTATAAAAAAACGAGTTTCCGAAGTACCAGCAAATATTTTTTCACCCAATCTTGATGATACTTGGTGGTAAAGATCAGTACACAAATCCCACTTGTCTCACCATATTTTGTTCTTCTAGGTTGAAGAATTCGTCTACAGTAGCATTTTTTATATTTAGGTTTCCCTCTGTTCTCTCCTATATAGATAGATGAATTTGGAACTCTAAATCCAACATGGTTTGTTGTAGCTCTTTGAATCTTGACAAAATAAGGGAGTTCTCAGTTTTGTCTCTATGGTTTGTTTCCTCTTCAAGTAGCCCTAGGCACAGACTCTGGAATAGCACTTTCATTGAGAGAGGTTGCCAAGCTTCTAAGAAATAACGAGTATCCGAAATACCAGCAAATATTTTTTCACCCAATCTTTATGAACCTGGTGGTAATGAACAGTACACAAATCCCACTTGGCTCACCAAATTTTGTTCTTCTAGGTTGAAGCGTTCGTCTACAGTAGCAGTTTTTGTATTTAGGTTTCCCTCTGTTCTCTCCTATATAGATAGATGAATTTGGAACTCTAAATCCAACATGGTTGGTAGTAGCTCTTTGAAACTTGACAAAATAAAGTAGTTTTCAGTTTTGTCTCTACGGTTTGTTTCCTCTTCAAGTAGCCCTAGGAAAAGACTGTGGAAAAGCAGTTTCATTGAGAGGGGTTGCCAAGCTTCCAACAAATTATGATTTTCCGAAATACCAGCAAATATTTTTTCACCCAATCTTTATGAACCTGGTGGTAATGATCAGTACACAAATCCCACTTGGCTCACCATATTTTATTCTTCTTGGTTGAAGCATTCGTCTACAGTAGCATTTTTTATATTTAGGTTTCCCTCTGTTCTCTCCTATATAGATAGATGAATTTGGAACTCTAAATCCAACATGGTTTGTAGTAGCTCTTTGAAACTTGACAAAATAAAGGAATTCTCTGTTTTGTCTCTATTGTTTGTGTCCTCTTTAAGTAGCCCTAGGCACAGACTGTGGAAAAGAACTTTCATTGAAAGGGGTTGCCAAGCTTCTAAGAAATAACGAGTTTCCGAAATACCAGCAAATATTTTTTCTCCCTATCTTGATGATACGTGGTGGTAATGATCAGTACTCAAATCTCACTTGGCTAAACAAATTTCATTCTTCTAGGTTGAAGCGTTCGTCTACAGGAGCAGTTTTTATATTTAGGATTCACACTGTTCTTTCCAATATAGTTAGATGAATTTGGAACTCTAAATCCAACATGGTTTGTAGTAGCTCTTTAAAACTTGACACAATAAAGAAGTTCTCAGTTTTGTCTCTATGGCTTGTGTCCTCTTCAAGTAGCCCTAGTCACAGACTGTGGAAAAGCATTTTCATTGAGAGGGGTTGCCAAGCTTCTAAGAAATAACGAGTTTCCGAAATACCAGCAAATATTTTTTCTCCCAATCTTGATGATATGTGGTTGTAATTATCAGTACTCAAATCTCACTTGGCTCACCAAATTTTGTTCTTCTAGGTTGAAGCGTTCGTCTACAGGGCAGTGTTTATATTGGGGATTCACTCTGTTCTCTCCAATATAGATAGATGAATTTGGAACTCTAAATCCAACATACTTTGTATTAGCTCTTTGAAACTTGACAAAATAAAGGAGTTCTCAGTTTTGTCTCTATGGTTTGTTTCCTCTTCAAGTAGCCCTAGGCACAGACTGTGGAAAAGCACTTTCATTGAAAGGGGTTGTTTAGTTTCCAATACATTACGTGTTTCCGGAATACCATCGAATAATTTTTCACCCAATCTTGATGATACGTGGTGGTAATGACAAGTACACAAACCCCCTTGGCTCACCAAATTTTGTTCTTCTAGGTTGAAGCGTTCGTCTACAGTAGCAGTTTTTATATTTAGGTTTCCCTCTGTTCTCTCCTATATAGATAGATGAATTTGGAACACTAAATCCAACATACTTTGTAGTAGCTCTTTGAAACTTGACAAAATAAAGGAGTTCTCAGTTTTGTCTCTATGGTTTGTTTCCTCTTAAAGAGCCCTAGGCACAGACGGTGTAAAAGCACTTCCATTGAGAGGGTTGCCAAGCTTCTAAGAAATAAAGAGTTTCCGAAATACCAGCAAATATTTTTTCACCCAATCTGGATGATACTTTGTGGTAATGACAAGTACACAATTCGCACTTGGCTCACCAACTTTTGTTCTTCTCGGTTGAAGCATTCGTCTACAGTGGCAGTTTTTGTATTTAGGTTTTACTCTGTTCTCTCCTATATAGATAGATGAATTTGGAACTATAAATGCAACATACTTTGTAGTAGCTCTTTGAAACTTGACAAACTTGACAAAATAAAGGAGTTCTCAGTTTTTTCTCTATGGTTTGTTTCCTCTACAAGTAGCCCTAGGCACAGACTGTGGAAAAGCACTTTCATTGAGAGGGGTTGCCAAGCTTCTAAGAAATAACCAGTTTCCGAAATACCAGCAAATAATTTTTCACCCAATCTTGATGATACTTGGTGGTAATCAACAGTACAAAAATCCCACTGGGCTCACCAAATTTTGTTCTTCTATTTGAAGTGATCGTCTACAGGAGCAGTGTTTATATTTAGATTTCCCTCTATTCTCTCCTATATAAATGGATGAATTTGGAATTCTAAATCCAACATGGTTTGTAGTAGCTCTTTGAAACTTACAATATAAAGGAATTCTCAGTTTTGTCTTTATTGTTTGTGTCCTCTTCTAGTAGCCCTAGGCACAGACTGTGGAAAAGCTCTTTCATTGAGAGGGGTTGCCCAGCTTCTAAGAAATAACAAGTTTCCGAAATACCAGCAAATATTTTTTCACCCAATCTTGATGATACTCGGTGGTGGTGATCAGTACACAAATCCCACTTGGCTCACCAAATTTTGTTCTTCTAGGTTTAAGCGTTCGTCTACAGGAGCAGTGTTTATATTTAGGATTCACTCTGTTCTCTCCTATATAGATAGATGAATTTGGAACTCTATATCCAACATGGTTTGTAGTAGCTCTTTGAAACTTGACAAAATAAAGGAGTTCTCACTTTTGTCTCTATGGTTTGTGTCCTCTTCAAGTAGCCCTAGTCACAGACTGTGGAAAAGCACTTTCATTGAGCGGGGTTGCCAGGCTTCTAAGAAATAACGAGTTTCCGAAATACCAGCAAATATTTTTTCATCCAATCTTGATGATACTTTGTGGTGATGATCAGTACACAAATCCCACTTGGCTCACCAAATTTTGTTCTTCTAGGTTGAAGCGTTCGTCTACAGGAGCAGTGTTTATATTTAGGATTCACTCTGTTCTCTCCAATATAGATAGATGAATTTGGAACTATAAATCAGAAATACTTTGTAGTAGCTCTTTGAAACTTGACAAAATAAAGGAGTTCTCAGTTTTTTCTCATTGGTATGTTTCCTCTTCAAGTAGCCCTAGGCACAGACTGTGGAAAAGCACTTTCAATGAAAGGGGTTGTCAAGCTTCCAAGAAATTACGAGTTTCCGAAATACCAGCGAATATTTTTTCACCCAATCTTGATGATACGTGGAGGTAATGACAAGTACACAAATCCCACTTGGCTCACCAAATTTTGTTCTTCTAGGTTGAAGCGTTCGTCTACAGTAGCAGTTTTTATATTTAGGTTTCCCTCTGTTCTCTCCTATATAGATAGATGATTTAGGAACTGTAAATCCAACATGGTTTGTAGTAGCTCTTTGAAATTGACAAAATAAAGGAGTTCTCAGTTTTGTCTCATTGGTTTGTTTCCTCTTCAAGTAGCCCTAGGCACCGACTGTGGAAAAGCACTTTCATTGAGCGGGGTTGCCAGACTTCGAAGAAATAACGAGTTTCCGAAATACCAGCAAATATTTTTTCACCCAATCTTGATGATACTTTGTGGTGATGATCAGTACACAAATCCCACTTGGCTCACCAAATTTTGTTCTTCTAGGTTGAAGCATTCGTCTACAGGGCAGTGTTTATATTTAAGTTTCACTCTGTTCTCTCCTATATAGATAGATGAATTTGGAACTCTAAATCCAACATAGTTTGTAGTAGCTCTTTAAAACTTGACAAATTAAAGGAGTTCTCAGTTTTGTCTATATGGTTTTTTTTTTCTTCAAGTAGCCCTAGCCACAGACTTTGGAAAAGCACTTTCATTTGAAGGGGTTGCCAACCTTCCAAGAAATTAGGAGTTTCCGAAATACCAGCGAATAATTTTTCACCCAATCTTGATGATACGTGGTGGTAATGACAAGTACACAAATCCTACTTGGCTCACCAAATTTTGTTGTTCTAGGTTGAAGCGTTCGTTTACAGTAGCAGTTTTTATACTTAGGTTTCATTCTTTTCCCTCCTATATAGATAGATGAATGTGGAACTCTAAATCCAACCTGGTTTGTAGTAGCTCTTTGAAACTTGACAAAAGAAAGGTGTTCTCAGTTTGTCTCTATGGTTTGTTTCCTCTTCAAGTAGCCCTAGGAACAGACTGGGGAAAAGCACTTTCATTGAGAGGGGTTGAAAAGCTTTTAAGAAATAACGAGTTTCCGAAATACCAGCAAATATTGTTTCACACAATCTTGATGATACTTGGTGGTAATGATTAGTACACAAATCTCAATTGGCTCACCAAATTTTGCTCTTCTAGGTTGAAGCGTTCCTCTACAGTAGCAGTTTTTATATTTAGGTTTCACTCTGTTCTCTCCTATATAGATAGATGAATTTAGAACTCTAAATCCAACATGGTTTGTAGTAGCTCTTTGAAACTTGAGAAAATAAAGAAGTTCTCAGTTTTGTCTCTATGGTTTGTGTCCTCTTCAAGTAGCCCTAGTCACAGACTGTGGAAAAGCACTTTCATTGAGAGGGGTTGCGAAGCTTCTAAGAAATAACTAGTTTCCGAAATACCAGCAAATATTTTTTCTCCCAATCTTGATGATATGTGGTGGTAATGATTAGTACTCAAATCTCACTTGGCCCACCAAATTTTGTTCTTCTAGGTTGAAGCCTTCGTCTACAGGAGCTGTATTTATATTTAGGTTTCACTCTGTTCTCTCCTATATAGATAGATGAATTTGGAACTCTACATCCAACATACTTTGTAGTAGCTCTTTGAAACTTGAAAAAATAAAGGAATTCTCAGTTTTGTCTCTATGGTTTGTTTCCTCTTCAAGTAGCCCTAGGCACAGACTGTGGAAAAGCACTTTCATTGAAAGGGGTTGTCAAGCTTCCAATAAATTACGAGTTTCCGAAATACCAGCGAATATTTTTTCACCCAATCATGATGATACGCGGTGGTAATGACAAGTACACAAATCCCACTTGGCTCACCCAATTTTGTTGTTCTAGTTTGAAGCGTTCGTTTACAGTAGCAGTTTTTATTTTTAGTTTTCACTCTTTTTCATCCTATATAGATAGATGAATTTGGAACTCTAAATCCAACATGGTTTGTAGTAGCTCCTTGAAACATGACAAAATAAAGGAGTTCTCAGTTTTGTCTCTACGGTTTGTTTCCTCTTCAAGTAGCCCTAAGCAGAGACTGTGGAAAAGCACTTTTATTGAAAGGGGTTCCCAACTTCCAAGAAATTCCGAGTTTCTGAAATACCAGCAAATATTTTTTCACTCAATCTTGATGATACGTGGTGGTAATGACAAGTACACAAATCCCACTTGGCTCACCAAATTTTGTTCTTCTAGGTTGAAGCGTTCGTCTACAGTAGCAGTTTTTATATTTAGGTTTCACTCTGTTCTCTCCTATATAGATAGATGAATTTGGAACTCTAAATCCAACATGGTTTTTGGTAGCTCTATGAAACTTGACAAAATAAAGGAGTTCTCTGTTTTGTCTCTATTGTTTGTGTCCTCTTCAAGTAGCCCTAGGCACAGACTGTGGAAAAGCACTTTCATTGAGAGGGGTTTCGAAGCTTCTAAGAAATATCTAGTTTCCGAAATACCAGCAAATATTTTTTCTCCCAATCTTGATGATATGTGGTGGTAATGATGAGTACTCAAATCTCACTTGGCTCACCAAATTTTGTTCTTCTAGGTTGAAGCGTTCGTCTACAGGAGCAGTGTTTATATTTAGGTTTCACTCTGTTCTCTCCTATATAGATAGATGAATTTGGAACTCTACATCCAACATACTTTGTAGTAGCTCTTTGAAACTTGATAGAATAAAGGAGTTCTCAGTTTTGTCTCTATGGTTTGTTTCCTCTTCAAGTAGCCCTAGGCACAGACTGTGGAAAAGCACTTTCATTGAAAGGGGTTGTCGAGCTTCTAAGAAATAACGATTCTCCGAAATACCAGCGAATATTTTTTCACCCAATCTTGATAATACGTGGTGGTAATTACAAGTACACAAATCCCACTTGGCTCACCCAATTTTGTTGTTCTAGGTTGAATCGTTCGTTTACAGTAGCAGTTTTTATATTTAGGTTTCACTGTGTTCTCTCCTATATAGATAGATGAATTTGGAACTCTAAATCCAACATGGTTTGTAGTAGCTCTTTGAAACTTGACAAAATAAAGGAATTCTCTGTTTTGTCTCTATTGTTTGTGTCCTCTTTAAGTAGCCCTAATCACAGACTCTGGAAAAGAACTTTCATTGAGAGGGGTTGCCAAGCTTCTAAGAAAATCCGAGTTTCCGAAATACCAGCAAGTATTTTTTCACCCAATCATGATGATACGTGGTGGTAATGACAAGTACACAAATACCACTTTGCTCACCAAATTTTTCTTCTAGGTTGAAGCGTTCGTCTACAGTAGCAGTTTTTATATTTAGATTTCCCTCTATTCTCTCCTATATAGATGGATGAATTTGGAATTCTAAATCCAACATGGTTTGTAGTAGCTCTTTGAAACTTACAATATAAAGGAATTCTCAGTTTTGTCTTTATGGTTTGTGTCCTCTTCTAGTAGCCCTAGGCACAGACTGTGGAAAAGCACTTTCATTGAGAGGGGTTGCCCAGCTTCTAAGAAATAACAAGTTTCCGAAATACCAGCAAATATTTTTTTACCCAATCTTGATGATACTCGGTGGTGGTGATCAGTACACAAATCCCACTTGGCTCACCAAATTTTGTTCTTCTAGGTTTAAGCGTTCGTCTACAGGCAGTGTTTATATTTAGGATTCACTCTGTTCTCTCCTATATAGATAGATGAATTTGGAACTCTATATCCAACATGGTTTGTAGTAGCTCTTTGAAACTTGACAAAATAAAGGAGTTCTCACTTTTGTCTCTATGGTTTGTGTCCTCTTCATGTAGCCCTAGTCACAGACTGTGGAAAAGCACTTTCATTGAGCGGGGTTGCCAGGCTTCTAAGAAATAACGAGTTTCCGAAATACCAGCAAATATTTTTTCATCCAATCTTGATGATACTTTGTGGTGATGATCAGTACACAAATCCCACTTGGCTCACCAAATTTTGTTCTTCTAGGATGAAGCGTTCGTCTACAGGAGCAGTGTTTATATTTAGGATTCACTCTGTTCTCTCCAATATAGATAGATGAATTTGGAACTATAAATCAGAAATACTTTGTAGTAGCTCTTTGAAATTTCACAAAATAAAGGAGTTCTCAGTTTTGTCTCATTGGTTTGTTTCCTGTTCAAGTAGCCCTAGGCACAGACTGTGAAAAGCACTTTCATTGACAGGGTTTGCCAAGCTTCTAAGAAATAAAGGTTTTCCGAAATACCAGCAAACATTTTTCACCCAATCGTGATGATACTTGGTGGTAATCATCAGTACACAAATCCCACTTGGCTCACCAAATTTTGTTCTTCTAGGTTGAAGCGTTCGTCTACAGTAGCAGTTTTTATATTTAGGTTTCACTCTGTTCTCTCCTATATAGATAGATGAATTTGGGACTCTAAATCCAACATGGTTTGTGGTAGCTCTTTGAAACTTGACAAAATAAAGGAGTTCTCTGTTTTGTCTCTATTGTTTGTGTCCTCTTCAAGTAGCCCTAGGCACAGACTGTGGAAAAGCACTTTCATTGAGAGGGGTTGCCAAGCTTCTAAGAAATAACGAGTTTCCGAAATACCAGCAAGTATTTTTTCACCCAATCTTGATGATACTTGGTCGTAAAGATCAGTAAACAAATCCAACTTGGCTCACCAAATTTTGTTCTTCTAGGTTGAAGCGTTCGTCTACAGTAGCAGTTTTTATATTTAGGTTTCCCTCTGTTCTCTCGTTTATAGATAGATGAATTTGGAACTCTAAATCCAACATGGTTGGTAGTAGCTCTTTGAAACTTGGCAAAATATAGTAGTTTTCAGTTTTGTCTCTACGGGTTGTTTCCTCTTCAAGTAGCCCATGGCAAATACTGTGGAAAAGCACTTTCATTGAGAGGGGTTGCCATTCTTCCAGGAATTTACGTGTTTCAGAAATACCAGCAAATATTTTTTCATCCAAACTTGATGATGCGTGGTGGTAATGATTAGTACACAAATCCCACTTAGCTCACAAAATTTTATTCTTCTTGGTTGAAGCGTTCGTCTACAGTAGCAGTTTTTATAGTTAGGTTTCCCTCTGTTCTGTCCTATATAGATAGATGAATTTGGAACTCTAAATCCAACATGGTTTGTAGTAGCTATTTGAAACTTGACAAATTAAAGTACTTCTCAGTTTTGTCTCTATGGTTTGTTTCCTCTTCAAGTAGCCCTAGGCACAGACTGTGGAAAAGCACTTTCATTCAGAGGGGTTGCCAAGCTTCTAAGAAATAACGAATTTCCAAAATACCAGCACATATTTTATCACCCAATCTTTATCATACTTGGTGGTACTTATCAGTACACAAATCCCACTTCGCTCACCAAATTTTGTTTTTCTTGGTTGAAGCATTCGTCTACAATAGCAGTTTTTATATTTGGTTTCCCTCTGTTCTCTCCTATATAGATAGATGAATTTGGAACTCTAAATCCAACATGGTTTATAGTAGCTCTTTGAAGCTTGACAAAAAAAAAGTAGTTCTCAGTTTTGTCTCTATTTTTTTTTTTCCTCTTCAAGTAGCCCTAAGCAGAGACTGTGGAAATGCACTTTCATTTAAAGGGGTTGCCAAGCTTCCAAGAAATTACGAGTTAGCGAAATACCAGCAAATATTTTTTCACCCAATCTTGATGATACGTGGTGGTAATGACAAGTACACAAATCCCACTTATCTCACCAAATTTTATTCTTCTAGGTTGAAGCGTTCGTTTACAGAAGCAGTTTTTATTTTTAGGTTTCACTTTGTTCTCTCCTACATAGATAGATGAATTTGGAACTCTAAATCCAACATGGTTTGAAGTAGCTCTTCGAAACTTGACAATATAAAGTACTTTTCAGTTTTGTCTCTATGGTTTCTTTCCTCTTCATGTAGCCCTAGGCACAGACTGTCGAAAAGCACTTTCATTCAGAGGGGTTGCCAAGATTCTAAAAAATAAAGAGTTTCCGAAATACCAGCAGATATTTTTTCACCCAATCTTGATGATATTCGGTGGTACTTATCAGTACACAAATCCCACTTGGCTCACCAAGTTTTGTTCTTCTTGGTTGAAGCATTCGACTACAGTAGCAGTTTTTATAATTAGGTTTCCCTCTGTTCTCTCCTATATAGATAGATGAATTTGGAACACTAAATTCAACATGGTTCCTAGTAGCTCTTTGAAACGTGACAAAAAAAAGTAGTTCTCAGCTTTGTCTCTATGGTTTGTTTCCTCTTCAAGTAGCCCTATGCAGAGACTGTGGAAAAGCACTTTCATTGAGAGGGGTTGCCAAGCTTCCAGGAAACTACGAGTCTCCGAAATACCAGCAAGTATTTTTTCACCCAAATTTGATGATACGTGGTGGTAATGATCAGTACACAAATCTCACTTGGCTCACCAAATTTTATTCTTCTTGGTTGAAGCATTCGTCTACAGTAGCAGGTTTTATATTTAGGTTTCCCTCTGTTCTCTCCTATATAGATAGATGAATTTGGATCACTAAATTCAACATGGTTCCTAGTAGCTCTTTGAAACGTGACAAAAAAAGTAGTTCTCAGCTTTGTCTCTATGGTTTGTTTCCTCTTCAAGTAGCCCTAAGCAGAGACTGTGGAAGAGCACTTTCATTGAGAGGGGTTGCCAAGCTTCCAAGAAATTACGAGTTTCTGAAATACCAGCAAGTATTTTTTCACCCGAATTTGATGATACGTGGTGGTAATGATCAGTACACAAATCACACTTGGCTCACCAAATTTTATTCTTCTTGGTTGAAGCATTCGTCTACAGTAGCAGTTTTATATTTAGGTTTCCCTCTGTTCTCTCCTATATAGATAGATTAATTTGGAACTCTAAATCCAACATGGTTTATACTAGCTCTTTGAAACTTGACAAAAAAAGTAGTTCTCAGTTTTATCTCTATTTTTTGTTTCCTCTCAAGTAGCCCAAAGCAGAGACTGTGGAAAAGCACTTTCATTAAAAGGGGTTGCCAAGTTTCCAAGAAATTACGAGTTAGCGAAATACCAGCAAATATTTTTCCACCCAATCTTGATGATACTTGGTGGTACTGATCAGTACACAAATCCCACTTGGCTCACCAAATTTTGTTCTTCTAGGTTGAAGCGTTCGTCTACAGTTTCCATTTTTATATTTAGGTTTCCCTCTGTTCTCTCCTATATAGATAGATGAATTTGGAACTCTAAATCCAACATGGTTTGTAGTAGCTCTTTGAAACTTGACAAAAAAAGTAGTTCCTAGCTTTGTCTCTATGGATTGTATCCTCTTCAAGAAGCCCTAAGCAGAGACTGTGGAAAAGCACTTTCATTGAAAGGGGTTGCCAAGCGTCCAAGAAATTATGATTTTCCGAAATACCAGCAAATATTTTTTCACCCAATCTTTATGAACCTGGTGGTAATGATCAGTACACAAATCCCACTAGGCTCACCAAATTTTGTTCTTCTAGGTTGAAGCGTTCGTCTACATTAGCAGTTATTATATTTACGTTTCCCTCTGTTCTCTGCTATATAGATAGATGAATTTGGAACACTAAATCCAACATGGTTTATAGTAGCTCTTTGAAACTTGACCAAAAAAATTAGTTCTCACTTTTGTCTCTATTTTTTGTTTCCTCTTCAAGTAGCCCTAAGCAGAGACTGTGGAAAAGCACTTTCATTTAAAGGGGTTGCCAAGCTTCCAAGAAATTACGAGTTAGCGAAATACCAGCAAATATTTTTTCACCCAATCTTGATGATACGTGGTGGGAATGACAAGTACACAAATCCCACTTATCTCACCAAATTTTATTCTTCTAGGTTGAAGCGTTCGTTTACAGAAGCAGTTTTTATTTTTAGGTTTCACTTTGTTCTCTCCTACATAGATAGATGAAATTGGAACTCTATATCCAACATGGTTTGAAGTAGCTCTTCGAAACTTGACAATATCAAGGAGTTCTCAGTTTTGTCTCTATGGTTTTTTTCCTCTTCAAGTAGCCCTAGGCACAGACTGTTGAAAAGCACTTTCATTCAGAGGGGTTGCCAAGCTTCTAAAAAATAAAGAGATTCCGAAATACCGGCAAATATTTTTTCACCCAATCTTGATGATACTTGGTCGTAAAGATCAGTAAACAAATCCAACTTGGCTCACCAAATTTTGTTCTTCTAGGTGGAAGCGTTCGTCTACAGTAGCAGTTTTTATATTTAGGTTTCCCTCTGTTCTCTCCTATATAGATAGATGAATTTGGAACTCTAAATCCAACATGGTTGGTAGTAGCTCTTTGAAACTTGGCAAAATATAGTAGTTTTCAGTTTTGTCTCTACGGTTTGTTTCCTCTTCAAGTAGCCCTAGGCAAAGACTGTGGAAAAGCACTTTCATTGAGAGGGGTTGCCATGCATCCAAGAATTTACGTGTTTCAGAAATACCAGCAAATATTTTTTCATCCAAACTTGATGATGCGTGGTGGTAATGATTAGTACACAAATCCCACTTGGCTCACCAAATTTTATTCTTCTTGGTTGAAGCGTTCGTCTACAGTAGCAGTTTTTATAGTTAGGTTTCCCTCTGTTCTGTCCTATATAGATAGATGAATTTGGAACTCTAAATCCAACATGGTTTGTAGTAGCTCTTTGAAACTTGACAAATTAAAGTGCTTCTCAGTTTTGTCTCTATGGTTTGTTTCCTCTTCAAGTAGCCCTAGGCACAGACTGTGGAAAAGCACTTTCATTCAGAGGGGTTGCCAAGCTTCTAAGAAATTACGAGTTTCCGAAATACCAGCAAATATTTTTTCACCCAATCTTGATGATACGTGGTGGTAGTGACAAGTACACAATTCCCACTTGGCTCACCAAATTTTGTGCTTCTACGTTGAAGCGTTTGTTTACAGTAGCAGTTTTTATTTTTAGGTTTCACTTTGTTCCTCCTATATAGATAGATGAATTTGGAACTCTAAATCCAACATGGTTTGTAGTAGCTCTTTGAAACTTGACAAAATAAAGTACTTTTCAGTTTTGTCTCTATGGTTTGATTTCTCTTCAAGTAGCCCTAAGCTCAGACTGTGGAAAAGCACTTTCATTGAGAGGGGTTGCCAAGCTTCCAAGAAATTAAGAGTTTCCGTAATACCAGCAAATATTTTTTCACCCAATCTTGATGATATGTGTTGGTAAAGACAAGTACACAAATCCCACTTGGCTCACCAAATTTTGTTCTTCTAGGTTGAAGCGTTCGTTTACAGTAGCAGTTTTTTATTTTTTGGTTTCACTCTGTTCTCTCATATATAGATAGATGAATTTGGAACTCTAAATCCAACATGGTTTGTAGTAGCTCTTTGAAACTTGACAAAATAAAGTAGTTTTCAGTTTTGTCTCTATGCTTTGTTTCCTCTTCAAGTAGCCCTAGGCACAGACTGTGGAAAAGCACTTTTATTGAGAGGGGTTGCCAAGCTTCTGAGAAATAATGAGTTTCCGAAATACCAGCAAATATATTTTCACCCAATCTTGATGATACTTGGTGGGAATGATCAGTACACAAATCCCACTTGGCTCACCAAATTTTGTTCTACTTGGTTCTAGCGTTCGTCTACAGTAGCTGTTTTTATATTTAGGTTTCACTCTGTTCTGTACTATATAGATAGATGAATTTGAAACTGTAAATCCAACATGGTTTGTAGTAGCTCTTTGATACTTGACAAAAAAAGTAGTTCTCAGTTTGTCTCTATGGTTTGTTTCCTCTTCAAATAGCCCTAAGCAGAGACTGTGGAAAAGCACTTTCATTAAATGGGGTTGCCAAGCTTCCAAGAAATTACGAGTTTCTGAAATACCAGCAAATATTTTTTCACCCAATCTTGACGATACATGGTGGTAATTATCAGTACACAAATTCCATTTGGCTCACCAAATTTTGTTGTTCTTGGTTGAAGCATTCGTCTACAGCAGCAGTTTTATATTTAGGTTTTTCTCTTTTCTCTCCTATATAGATAGATGAATTTGGAACTCTAAATACAAAATGGTTTGTAGTAGTTCTTTGAAACTTGACAAAATAAAGTAGTTTTCAGTTTTGTCTCTATGGTTTGTTTCCTCTTAAAGTAGCCCTAGGAACAGACTGTGGAAAAGCCCTTTCATTGAGAGTGGTTGCCAAGCTTCTAAGAAATAACGAGTTTCCGAAACACCAGGAAATATTTTTTCACCCAATCTTGATGATACTTGGTGGTAATGATCAGTACACAAATCCCACTTGGCTCACCAAATTTTGTTCTTCTTGGTTCTAGCGTTCGTCTACAGTAGCAGTTTTTATATTTAGGTTTCCCTCTATTCTCTCCTATATAGATAGATGAATTTGGAACTCTAGATACAACATGGTTTGTAGTAGCTCTTTGAAACTTGACAAAATAAAGGAGTTCTCAGTATTGTCTCTATGGTTTGTTTCTTCTTCAAGTAGCCCTAGGCACAGAGTGTGGAAAACCACTTTCATTGAGAGGGTTTGCCAAGCTTCTAGGAAATAACAAGTTTCCGAAATACCAGCAAATATTTTTTCACCCAATCTTGATGATACTTGGTGGTGATGATCAGTACACAAATCCCACTTGACACACCATATTTTGTTCTTCTATGTTGAAGCGTTCGTCTAAAGTAGCAGTTTTAATATTTAGGTTTCACTCTGTTCTCTCCTATATAGATAGATGAATTTGGAACTCTAAATCCAACATGGTTTGTAGTAGCTCTTTGAAATTTGAAAAGATAAAGGAATTCTCAGTTTTGTCTTTATGGTTTGATTCCCCTTCAAGTAGCCCTAAGCAGAGACTGTGGAAAAGCACTTTCATTGAAAGCGGTTGCCAAGCTTCCAAGAAATTAAGTTTCCGAAATACCAGCAAATATTTATTCACCCAATCTTGATGATACGTGTTGGTAATGACAAGTACACATATCCCACTTGGCTCACCAAATTTTGTGCTTCTAGGTTGAAGCGTTTTTCTACAGGATCAGTCTTTATATTTATGTTTCACTCTGTTCTCTCCTATAGAGATAGATGAATTTGGAACTCTAAATCTAACATGGTTTGTAGTAGCTCTTTGAAACTTGACAAAATAAAGTAGTTTTCAGTTTTGTCTCTATAGTTTGTTTCCTCTTCAAGTAGCCGTAGGCACAGACTGTGGAAAAGCACTTTCATTGAGAGGGGTTGCCAAGCTTCCTAGAAATTACGAGTTTCCGAAATACCAGTAAATATTTTTTCACCCAAACTTGATGATACGTGGTGGTAATGATCAGTACACAAATCCCACTTGGCTCACCAAATTTTATTCTTCTTCGTTGAGGCGTTCGTCCACAGTAGAAGTTTTTATATTTAGGTTTCCCTCTGTTCTGCCTATATAGATTGATGAATTTGGAACTCTAAATCCAACATGGTTTGTAGTAGCTCTTGGAAACTTGACATAATGAAGGAGTTCTCAGTTTTGTCTCTATGGTTTGTTTCCTCTTCAAGTAGCTCTAAGCACAGAATGTGGAAAAGCACTTTCATTGAGAGGGGTTGCCAATCTTCTAAGAAATAACGAGTTTCTGAAATACCAGCAAATATTTTTTCAACCAATCTTGATGATACTTGGTGGTACTGATCAGTCCACAAATCCCACTTGGTTCACCAAATTTTGTCCTTCTTGGTTGAAGCGTTCGTCTACAGCAGCAGTTTTATATTTAGGTTTTCCTCTTTTCTCTCCTATATAGATAGATGAATTTGGAACTCTAAATTCAACATGGTTTGTAGTAGCTCTTTGAAACGTGACAAAAAGAAGTAGTTCTCAGTTTTTTTTCTATGGTTTCTTTCCTCTTCAAGTACCGTAAGCAGAGACTGTGGTCAAGCCCTTTCATTGAAAGGGGTTGAAAAGTTCCAAGAAATTACGAGTTTTCGAAATACCAGCAAATATTTTTTCACCCAATCTTGATGATACGTGGTGCTTGACAAGTACACAAATCGCACTTGGCTCACCAAATTTTGTTCTTCTAGGTTGAAGCGTTCATCTACAGTAGCAGTTTTTATATTTAGACTTCCCTCTGTTCTCTCCTATATAGACAGATGAAATTGGAACTCTAAATTCAACATGGTTTGTAGTAGCTCTTTGAAACTTGACAAGATAAAGGAGTTCTCAGTTTTGTCTCTATGGTTTGTTTCCTCTTCATGTAGCCCCTAGGCACAGACTGGGCAAAAGCACTTTCCTTGAGAGCGGTTGCCAAGCTGCCAAGAAATTACGAGTTTCCGAAATAACAGCAAATATTTTTTCACCCAATCTTGATGATACGTGTGGGTAATGACAAGTACACAAATCCCACTAGGCTCACCAAATTTTGTTCTTCTAGGTTGAAGCGTTCGTTTACAGTAGCAGTTTTTTATTTTTAGGTTTCACTCTGTTCTCTCCTATGTAGATAGATAAATTTGGAACTCTAAATCCAACATGGTTTGTAGTAGCTCTTTGAAACTTGACAAAATAAAGTAGTTTTCAGTTTTGTCTCTATGGTTTGTTTCCTCTTCAAGTAGCCCTATGCACACACTGTGGAAAAGCACTTTCATTTTGAAGGGTTGCCAAACTTCTAAAAAATAACGAGTTTCTGAAATACCAGCAAATATTTTTTCACCCAATGTTGATGATACTTGGTGGTAATGATCAGTACACAAATCCCTCTTGGCTCACCAAATTTTGTTCTTCTAGGTTGAAGCGTTCGTCTACAGTAGCAGTTTTTATACTTAGGTTTCCCTTTGTTCCCTTCTATATAGATAGATGAATTTGGAAGTCTAAATCCAACATGGTTTGTAGTAGCTCTTTGAAACTTGACAAAAAAAGGAGTTCTCAGTTTTGTCTCTATGGTTTGTTTAATCTTCAAGTAGCCCTAAGCAGAGAATGTGGAAAAGCACTTTCATTAAAAGGGGTTGCCAAGCTTCCAAGAAATTACGTTTCCGAAATACCAGCAAATATTTTTTCACCCAATCTTGATGATGCGTGTTGGTAATGACAAGTACACAAATCCCACTTTGCTCACCAAATTTTTTTCTTCCAGGTTGAAGCGTTCATTTACAGTAGCAGTTTTTTATTTTTAGGTTTCACTCTGTTCTCTCCTATATACATAGATGAATTTGGAACTCTAAATCCAACATGGTTTGGAGTAGCTCTTGGAAAATTGAGAAAATAAAGGAGTTCTTAGTTTTGTCTCTACGGTTTGTTTCCTCTTCAAGTAGCCCTAAGCAGAGACTGTGGAAAAGCTCTTTCATTAAAAGGGGTTGCCAAGCTTTTAAGAAATTACGAGTTTCCGAAATACCAGCAAATATTTTCTCACCCAATCTCGATGATACGTGTTGGTAATTACAAGTACACAAATCCCACTTGGCTCATCAAATTTTGTTCTTCTAGGTTGAAGAGTTCCTTTACAGTAGCAGTTTTTATGTTTCCCTTTGTTCTTTCCTATATAGATAGATGAATTTGGAACTCTAAATACAAAATGGTTTGTAGTAGTTCTTTGAAACTTGACAAAATAAAGTAGTTTTCAGTTTTGTTTCTATGGTTTGTTTCCTCTTAAAGTAGCCCTAGGAACAGACTGTGGAAAAGCCCTTTCATTGAGACTGGTTGCCAAGCTTCTAAGAAATAACGAGTTTCCGAAACACCAGGAAATATTTTTTCACCCAATCTTGATGATACTTGGTGGTAATGATCAGAACACAAATCCCACTTGGCTCACCAAATTTTGTTCTTCTTGGTTCTAGCGTTCGTCTACAGTAGCAGTTTTTATATTTAGGTTTCCCTCTATTCTCTCCTATATAGATAGATGAATTTGGAACTCTAGATACAACATGGTTTGTAGTAGCTCTTTGAAACTTGACAAAATAAAGGAGTTCTCAGTATTGTCTCTATGGTTTGTTTCTTCTTCAAGTAGCCCTAGGCAAAGAGTGTGGAAAACCACTTTCATTGAGAGGGTTTGCCAAGCTTCTAGGAAATAACAAGTTTCCGAAATACCAGCAAATATTTTTTCACCCAATCTTGATGATACTTGGTGGTGATGATCAGTACACAAATCCCACTTGACACACCATATTTTGTTCTTCTATGTTGAAGCGTTCGTCTAAAGTAGCAGCTTTTATATTTAGGTTTCACTCTGTTCTCTCCTATATAGATAGATGAATTTGGAACTCTAAATCCAACATGGTTTGTAGTAGCTCTTTGAAATTTGAAAAGATAAAGGAGTTCTCAGTTTTGTCTCCATGGTTTGTTTCCTCTTCACGTAGCCCTAAGCAGAGACTGTGGAAAAGCACTTTCATTGAGAGGGGTTGCCAAGCTTCCAAGAAATTACGAGTTTACGATATACCAGCAAATATTTTTTCACGCAATCATGATACTACGTGGTGGTAATGATAAGTACACATATCCCACTTGGCTGACCAAATTTTTTCCTTCTAGGTTGTAGCGTTCGTCTACAGGAGCAGTGTTTATGTTTAGGTTTCACTCTGTTCTTTCCTATACAGATAGATGAATTTAGAACTCTAAATACAACATGGTTTGTAGTAGCTCCTTATAACGTGACAAAATAAATGAGTTCTCGGTTTTGTCTCTATGGTTTGTTTCCTCTTCAAGTAGCCCTAGGCACAGACTGTGGAAAAGCACTTTCATTGAGAGGGGTTGCCCAGCTTCTAAGAAATAACGAGTTTCCGAAATTCCAGCTAATATTTTTTCACCCAATCTTGATGATACTTGGTGGTAATGATTAGTACACAATTCCCACTTGGCCCACCAAATTTTGTACTTCTAGGTTGAAGCGTTCGTCTACGGTAGCAGTTTTTATGTTTAGGTTTCACTCTGTTCTCTCGTATATAGATAGATGAATTTTAAACTCTAAATCCAACATGGTTTGTAGTAGCTCTTTGAAACTTGACAAAATAAAGGAGTTCTCAGTTTTGTCTATATGGTTTGTTTCCTCTTCAAGTAACCCTAGGCACAGACTGTGGAAAAGCACTTTCATTGAGAGGGGTTGCCAATCTTCCAAGAAATTACTACCAAATTTTCTTCTTCTAGGTTGAAGCGTTCGTCTACAGTAGCAGTTTTTATAATTATGTTTCCCTCTGTTCTCTCCTATATAGGTAGTTGAATTTGGAAGTGTAAATCCAGCATGGTTTGTAGTAGCTCTTTGAAACTTGACGAAAAAAAGTAGTTCTTAGTTTTGTCTCTATGGTTTGTTTCCTCTTCAAGTAGCCCTAGGCACAGACTAGGGACTGTGGAAAGCAGAGACTGTGGAAAAACACTTTCATTGAAAGCGGTTGCCAAGCTTCCAAGAAATTACGAGTTTCTGAAATACCAGCCAATATTTTTTCACCCAATCTTGATGATACTTGGTGGTAACAAATCCCACTTGGCTCACCAAATTTTGTTCTTCACAGTTGAAGCGTTCGTTTACAGTAGCAGTTTTTATTTTTAGGTATCACTCTGTTCTCTCCTATATAGATAGATGAATTTGGAACTCTAAATCCAACATGGTTTGTAGTAGCTCTTGGAAACGTGAAAAAAAAAAGTAGTTCTCAGTTTTGTCTCTATCTTTTGTTTCCTCTTCAAGTAGCCCTAGGCACAGACTGTGGAAAAGCACTTTCATTGAGAGGGGTTGCCAAGCTTCCAAGAAATTACGAGTTTCCAAAATCCAGCAAATATTTTTTCACCTAATCTTGATGATACGTGGTGGTAATGATCAGTACATATATCCCATTTGGCTCACCAAATTTTGATCTTCTAGGTTGAAGCGTTCGTCTACAGGAGCAGTGTTTATATTTAGGTTTCACTCTGTTCTCTCCTGTGTAGATAGATAAATTTGGAACTCTAAATCCAACATGGTTTGTAGTAGCTTTTTGAAATTTGAAAAGATAAAGGAGTTCTCAGCTTTGTCTTTTTGGTTTGTTTCCTCGTCAAGTAGCCCTAAGCAGATACTGTGAAAAGCACTTTCATTAAAAGAGTTGCCAAGCATAAAAGCAATTATGAGTTTCCGAAATACAAGCAAATATTTTTTCACCCAATCTTGATGATACGTGGTGGTAATGACAAGTACACAAATCCCACTTGATCACCATATTTTCTTGTTCTAGGTTGAAGTGTTCGATTACAGTAGCCGTTTTTATTTTTAGGTTTCACTCTGTTCTCTCCTATATAGATTGATGAATTTGGAACTCTAAATCCAACATGGTTTGTAGTAGCTCTTTGAAACTTGACGAAAAAAAGTAGTTCTCAGTTTTGTGTCTATGGTTTGTTTCCTCTCAAGTAGCCCTAAGCAGAAACTCTGGAAAAGCACTTTCATTGAGAGGGGTTCCAAGCTTCTAAGAAATAACGAGTTTCCGAAATACCAGCAAATATTTTTTCACAAAATCTTGATGATACGTGGTGGTAATGACAAGTACACAAATCCCACTTGGCTCAGCAAATTTTGTTCTTCTAGGTTGAAGCCTTCGTTTACAGTAGCAGTTTTTATTTTTAGGTTTCACTCTGATGTCTCCTATATAGATAGATGAATTTGGAACTCTAAATCCAACATGGTTTGTAGTAGCTCTTTGAAACTTGAAAAAATAAATTCTTGTCAGTTTTGTCTCTATGGTTTGTTTCCTCTTCAAGTACCCCTAACCGGAGACTGTGGAAAAGCAATTTCATTGAAAGCGGTTGCAAAGCTTCCAAGAAATTACGAGTTTCCCGAAATACCAGCAAATATTTTTTCACCCAATCTTGTTGATACGTGGTGGTAATGACAAGTACACAAATCCCACTTGGCTCACCATATTTTGTTGTTCTATGTTGAATAGTTCGTTTACAGTAGCAGTTTTTATTTTTAGGTTTCACTCTGTTCTCTCCTATATAGATTGATGAATTTGGAACTCTAAATCCAACATGGTTTGCAGTAGCTCTTTGAAATTTGAAAAGATAACGGAGTTCTCAGTTTTGTCTTTATGGTTTGTTTCCTCTTCAAGTAGCCCTAAGCAGAGACTGTGGAAAAGCACTGTCATTGAAAGGGGTTGCCAAGCTTCCAAGCAATTATGAGTTTCCGAAATACCAGCAAATATTTTTTCACCCAATCTTGATGATACGTGGTGGTAATGACAAGTACACAAATCCCACTTGACCACAAATTTTCTTGTTCTAGGTTGAAATGTTCGATTACAGTAGCAGTTTTTATTTTTAGGTTTCACTCTGTTCTCTCCTATATAGATTGATGAATTTGGAACTCTAAATCCAACATGGTTTGCAGTAGCTCTTTGAAACTTGACGAAAAAAAGTAGTTCTCAGTTTTGTCTCTATGGTTTTTTTCCTCTCAAGTAGCCCTAAGCAGAGACTGTGGAAAAGCACTTTCATTGAAAGGGGTTGCCAAACTTCCAAAAAATTACGAGTTT
>NW_027515038.1:38054-64555 GCF_048772815.1 Callospermophilus lateralis | reverse complement strand
AGCTACTACAAACCATGTTGGATTTAGAGTTCCAAATTCATATATCTATATAGGAGAGAACAGAGTGAAACCTAAAAATAAAAGTTTCTACTGTAGACGAACGCTTCAACCTAGAAGAACAAAATATGGTGAGCCAAGTGGGATTTGTGTACTTGTCATTACCACCAAGTATCATCAAGATTGGGTGAAAAAATATTCCCTGATATTTCGGAAACTCGTTTTTTTTTAGTAGCTTGGCAACCCCTCTCAATGAAAGTGCTTTTCCACAGTCTGTGCCTAGGGCTACTTGAAGAGGAAACAAACCATAGAGACAAAACTGAGAACTCCTTTACTTTGTCAAGTTTCAAAGAGCCACTACAAACCATGTTGGATTTAGAGTTCCAAATTCATCTATTTATATAGGAGAGAACAGAGTGATACTTAAATATAAAAACTGCTACTGAAAACGAACGCATCAACCTAGTAGAACAAAATTTGGTGAGTCAAGTGGGATTTTTGTTCCGATCATTACCACCAAGTATCATGAAGATTGGGTGAAAAAATATTTGCTGGTATTTCAGAAACTCGTAATTTCTTGGAAGCTTGACAACCCCTCTCAATGAAAGTTTTTTTCCACCATTTGTGCCTGGGGCTACTTGAAGAGGAAACAAACCATAGAGACAAAACTGAGAACTCCTTTATTTTGTCAAGTTCAAAGAGCCACTACAAACCATGTTGGATTTAGAGTTCCAAATTCATCTATCTATATAGCAGAGAACAGAGTGAAACCTAAATATTAAAACTGCTACTGTAGACGAATGCTTCAACCTAGAAGAACAAAATTTGGTGAGCCAAGTGGGATTTGTGTACCGATCATTACCACCATGTATCATCAAGATTGGGTGAAAAAATATTTGCTGGTATTTCGGAAACTCGTTTTTTCTTAGAAGCTTGGCAACCCCTATAAATGAAAGTCCTTTTCCACTGTCTGTGTCTAGGACTACTAAAAGAGGAAACAAAACATAGAGACAAAACTGAGAACTACTTTATTTTGTCAAGTTTTAAAGAGCTACTTCAAACCATATTGGATTTAGAGTTCCAAGTTCATCTATCTATATAGGAGAGAACAGAGTGAAACCTAAATATAAAAACTGCTACTGTAGAGGTACGCTTCAACCGAGAAGAACAAAATTTCGTGAGCCAAGTTGGATTTGTGGACCGCTCATCACCACCAAGTATCATCAAGATTGGGTTAAAAAATATTTGCTGGTATTTCAGAAACTCGTTATTTCTTAGAAGCTTGGCAACCCCTCTCAATGAAAGTGCTTTTCCACAGTCTGTGCTTGGGCTATTTGAAGAGGAAACAAACCATAGAGACAAAATTGAGAACGCTTTTATTTTGACAAGTTTCAAAGAACTACTACAAACCGTGTTGGATTTAGAGTTCCAAATTCATCTATCTATATAGCAGAGAACAGAGTGAAACCTAAACATAAAAACTGCTATTGTAGACGAACACTTCAACCTAGAAGAACAAAATTTGGTGAGCCATGTAGGATTTGTGTACTGATCATTACCACCAAGTATCATCAACATTGGGTGAAAAAAATATTTGCTGGTATTTCGGAAACTCGTAATTTCTTGGAAGCGTGGCAACCCCTCTCACTGAAAGTGCTTTTCCACAGTCATTGCCTAGGGCTAATTAAAGAGGAAACTATCCATACATACAAAAATGAGACCTCCTTTAGTTTTTCAAGTTTCAAAGAGCTACTACAAACCATGTTGGATTTAGAGTTCCAAATTTATCTATCTATATAGGAGAGAACAGAGTGAAACCTAAAAATAAAAACTGCTACTTTAAACGAATGCTTCAAACTAGAAGAACAAAATTTGGTGAGCCAAGTGGTATTTGTGTACTGATCATTACCACCAAGTATCTTCAAGATTGGGTGAAAAAATATTTGCAGGTATTTCGGAAACTCGTTATTTCTTAGAAGCTTGGCAACCCCTCTCAATGAAAGTGCTTTTCCACAGTCTGTGCCTAGGGCTACTTGTAGAGGAAACAAACCATAGAGACAAAACTGAGAACTACTTTATTTTGTCAAGTTTCAAAGAACTACTGTAAACCATGTTGGATTTAGAGTTCCAAATTCATCTATCTATATAGGAGAGAACAGAGGGAAACCTAAATATAAAAACTGCTACAATAGACGAACGCTTAAACCTAGAAGAACAAAATTTGGTGAGCCTAGTGAGATTTGTTTACCGATAATCACCACCAAGTATCATCAAGATTGGGTGAAAAAATTTTTGCTGGTATTTCGGAAACTCGTTATTTCTTAGAAGCTTGGCAACCGCTCTTAATGACAGTGCTTTTCCACAGTCTGTGCCTAGGGCTACTTAAAGAGGAAACAAACCACAGAGACAAAACTGAGAATTCTTTTATTTTGTGAAGTTTGAAATAGCTACTACAAACCATGTTGTATTTAGAGTTCCAAATTCATCTATCTATTTAGGAGAGAACAGAGTGAAATCTAAATATAAAAACTGCTACTGTAGACGAACCCTTCAACCTAGAAGAACAAAATTTGGTGAGCCAAGTGGGATTTGTGTACCGATCATCACCACCAAGTATCATCAAAATTTGGTGAAAAAATATTTGCTGGTATTTCGGAAACTCGTTATTTCTTAGAAGCTTGGCAACCCTCTCAATGAAAGTGCTTTTCCACAGTCAGTGCCTAGGGCTACTTGAAGAGGAAACAATACATATAGACAAAAGTGAGAACTCCTTTATTTTGTCAAGTTTCAAAGAGCTACTGCAAACCACATTGGATTTAGAGTTCCAAATTCATCTATCTATATAGGAGAGAACAGAGTGAAACCTAAATATAAAAACTGCTACTGTAGACGAACGCTTCAACCTAGAAGAACCAAATTTGGTGAGCCAAGTTGGATTTGTGGACCGCTCATCACCACCAAGTATCATCAAGTTTGGGTGAAAAAATATTTGCTGGTATTTCAGAAACTCGTTATTTCTCAGAAGCTTGGCAACCCCTCTCAATGAAAGTGCTTTTCCACAGTCAGTGCCTAGGGCTACTTGAAGAGGAAACAAACCATAGAGACAATAGTGAGAACTCTTTTATTTTGACAAGTTTCAAAGAGCTACTACAAACCATGTTGGATTTAGAGTTCCAAATTCATCTATCTATATAGGAGAGAACAGAGTGAAACCTAAAAATAAAAATTGCTACTGTAGACGAACGCTTCAACCTAGAAGAACAAAATATGGTGAGCCAAGTGGGATTTGTGTACTTGTCATTACCACCAAGTATCATCAAGATTGGGTGAAAACATATTTCCTGGTATTTCGGAAACTCGTTTTTTTTTAGTAGCTTGGCAACCCCTCTCAATGAAAGTGCTTTTCCACAGTCTGTGCCTAGGGCTACTTGAAGAGGAAACAAACCATAGAGACAAAACTGAGAACTCCTTTACTTTGTCAAGTTTCAAAGAGCCACTACAAACCATGTTGGATTTAGAGTTCCAAATTCATCTATTTATATAGGAGAGAACAGAGTGAAACTTAAATATAAAAACTGCTACTGAAAACGAACGCATCAACCTAGAAGAACAAAATTTGGTGAGTCAAGTGGGATTTTTGTTCCAATCATTACCACCAAGTATCATCAAGATTGGGTGAAAAAATATTTGCTGGTATTTCAGAAACTCGTAATTTCTTGGAAGCTTGACAACCCCTCTCAATGAAAGTTTTTTTCCACCATTTGTGACTGGGGCTACTTGAAGAGGAAACAAACCATAGAGACAAAACTGAGAACTCCTTTATTTTGTCAAGTTCAAAGAGCCGCTACAAACCATGTTGGATTTAGAGTTCCAAATTCATCTATCTATATACGAGAGAACAGAGTGAAACCTAAACATAAAAACTGCTACTGTAGACGAACGCTTCAACCTAGAAGAACAAAATTTGGTGAGCGAAGTGGGATTTGTATACTGATCATTACCACCAAGAATCATCAAGATTGGGTGAAAAAATATTTGCTGTTATTTTGGAAAATCGTAATGTCTTGGAAGCTTGGCAACCCCTCTCAATGAATGTGCTTTTCCACAGTCACTGCTTAGGGCTACTTGAAGCGGAAACAAAACATAGAGACAAAACTGAGAACTACTTTATTTTGTCAAGTTTCAAATAGCTATTACAAACCATGTTGGATTTAGAGTTCCAAATTCATCTATCTATTTAGGAGAGAACAGAGTGAAATCTAAATATAAAAACTGCTACTGTAGACGAACGCTTCAACCTAGAAGAACCAAATTTGGTGAGCCAAGTTGGATTTGTGGACCGCTCATCACCACCAAGTATCATCAAGTTTGGGTGAAAAAATATTTGCTGTTATTTCAGAAACTCGTTATTTCTTAGAAGCTTGGCAACCCCTCTCAATGAAAGTGCTTTTCCACAGTCAGTGCCTAGGGCTACTTGAAGAGGAAACAAACAATAGAGACAAAACTGAGAACTCTTTTATTTTGACAAGTTTCAAAGAGCTACTACAAACCATGTTGGATTTAGAGTTCCAAATTCATATATCTATATAGGAGAGAACAGAGTGAAACCTAAAAATAAAAGTTTCTACTGTAGACGAACGCTTCAACCTAGAAGAACAAAATATGGTGAGCCAAGTGGGATTTGTGTACTTGTCATTACCACCAAGTATCATCAAGATTGGGTGAAAAAATATTCCCTGATATTTCGGAAACTCGTTTTTTTTTAGTAGCTTGGCAACCCCTCTCAATGAAAGTGCTTTTCCACAGTCTGTGCCTAGGGCTACTTGAAGAGGAAACAAACCATAGAGACAAAACTGAGAACTCCTTTACTTTGTCAAGTTTCAAAGAGCCACTACAAACCATGTTGGATTTAGAGTTCCAAATTCATCTATTTATATAGGAGAGAACAGAGTGATACTTAAATATAAAAACTGCTACTGAAAACGAACGCATCAACCTAGTAGAACAAAATTTGGTGAGTCAAGTGGGATTTTTGTTCCGATCATTACCACCAAGTATCATGAAGATTGGGTGAAAAAATATTTGCTGGTATTTCAGAAACTCGTAATTTCTTGGAAGCTTGACAACCCCTCTCAATGAAAGTTTTTTTCCACCATTTGTGCCTGGGGCTACTTGAAGAGGAAACAAACCATAGAGACAAAACTGAGAACTCCTTTATTTTGTCAAGTTCAAAGAGCCACTACAAACCATGTTGGATTTAGAGTTCCAAATTCATCTATCTATATACGAGAGAACAGAGTGAAATCTAAAAATAAAAACTGCTACTGTAGACGAACGCTTCAACCTAGAAGAACAAAATTTGGTGAGCCTAGTGGGATTTGTTTACCGATCATCACCACCAAGTATCATCAAGATTGGGTGAAAAAATATTTGATGGTATTTCGGAAACTCGTTATTTCTTAGAAGCTTGGCAACCCCTCTCAATGAAAGTGCTTTTCCACAGTCTGTGCCTAGGGCTACTTAAAGAGGAAACAAACCACAGAGACAAAAACTGAGAACTCTTTTATTTTGTCAAGTTTCAAATAGCTACTTCAAACCATGTTGGATTTAGAGTTCCAAATTCATCTATCTATTTAGGAGAGAACAGAGTGAAATCTAAATATAAAAACTGCTACTGTAGACGAACGCTTCAACCTAGAAGAACCAAATTTGGTGAGCCAAGTTGGATTTGTGGACCGCTCATCACCACCAAGTATCATCAAGTTTGGGTGAAAAAATATTTGCTGGTATTTCAGAAACTCGTTATTTCTTAGAAGCTTGGCAACCCCTCTCAATGAAAGTGCTTTTCCACAGTCAGTGCCTAGGGCTACTTGAAGAGGAAACAAACCATAGAGACAAAACTGAGAACTCCTTTATTTTGTCAAGTTCAAAGAGCCGCTACAAACCATGTTGGATTTAGAGTTCCAAATTCATCTATCTATATACGAGAGAACAGAGTGAAACCTAAACATAAAAACTGCTACTGTAGACGAACGCTTCAACCTAGAAGAACAAAATTTGGTGAGCGAAGTGGGATTTGTATACTGATCATTACCACCAAGAATCATCAAGATTGGGTGAAAAAATATTTGCTGTTATTTTGGAAACTAGTAATGTCTTGGAAGCTTGGCAACCCCTCTCAATGAATGTGCTTTTCCACAGTCACTGCTTAGGGCTACTTGAAGCGGAAACAAAACATAGAGACAAAACTGAGAACTACTTTATTTTGTCAAGTTTTAAAAGAGCTACTGCAAACCATATTGGATTTAGCGTTCCAAATTCATCTATCTATATAGGAGAGAACAGAGTGAACCCTAAATATAAAAACTGCTACTGTAGACGAACGCTTCAACCTAGAAGAACAAAATTTGGTGAGCCAAGTTGGATTTGTGGACCGCTCATCACCACCAAGTATCATCAAGATTGGGTGAAAAATATTTGGTGTTATTTCGGAAACTCGTAATTTCTTGGAAGAGTGGCAACCCCTCTCAATGAAAGTGCTTTTCCACAGTCACTACCTAGGGCTACTTAAAGAGGAAACAATCCATAGAGACAAAACTGAGACCTCCTTTATTTTTTCAAGTTTCAAAGAGCTACTACAAACCATGTTGGATTTAGAGTTCCACATTTATCTATCTATATAGGAGAGAACAGAGTGAAACCTAAAAATAAAAACTGCCACTGTAAACGAATGCTTCAAACTAGAAGAACAAAATTTGGTGAGCCAAGTGGGATTTGTGTACTGATCATTACCACCAAGTATCATCAAGATTTGGTGAAAAAATATTTGCTGGTATTTCGGAAACTCGTTATTTCTTAGAAGCTTGGCAACCCCTCTCAATGAAAGTGCATTTCCGCAGTCTGTGCCTAGGGCTACTTGAAGAGGAAACAAACATAGAGACAAAACTGAGAACTACTTTATTTTGTCAAGTTTCAAAGAGCTACTGCAAACCATGTTGAATTTAGAGTTCCAAATTCATCTATATATAGGAGAGAACAGAGGAACCCTAAATATAAAAACTGCTACAGTAGATGAACGCTTCAACCTAGAAGAACAAAATTTGGTGAGCTTAGTGGGATTTGTTTACCGACCATCACCACAGAGTATCATCAAGATTGGGTGAAAAAATATTTGCTGGTATTTCGGAAACTCGTTATTTCTTAGAAGCTTGGCAACCCATCTCAATGAAACTGCTTTTCCACAGTCTGTGCCTAGGGCTACTTAAAGAGGAAACAAACCACAGAGACAAAAACTGAGAACTCTTTTATTTTGTCAAGTTTCAAATAGCTACTACAAACCATGTTGGATTTAGAGTTCCAAATTCATCTATCTATTTAGGAGAGAACAGAGTGAAATCTAAATATAAAACTGCAACTGTAGACGAACGCGTCAACCTAGAAGAACCAAATTTGGTGAGCCAAGTTGGATTTGTGGACCACTCTTCACCACCAAGTATCATCAAGTTTGGGTGAAAACATATTTGCTGGTATTTCAGAAACTCGTTATTTCTTAGAAGCTTGGCAACCCCTCTCAATGAAAGTGCTTTTCCACAGTCAGTGCCTAGGGCTACTTGAAGAGGAAACAAACAATAGAGACAAAACTGAGAACTCTTTTATTTTGACAAGTTTCAAAGAGCTACTACAAACCATGTTGGATTTAGAGTTCCAAATTCATATATCTATATAGGAGAGAAAAGAGTGAAACCTAAAAATAAAAGTTGCTACTGTAGACGAACGCTTCAACCTAGAAGAACAAAATATGGTGAGCCAAGTGGGATTTGTGTACATGTCATTACCACCAAGTATCATCAAGATTGGGTGAAAAAATATTCCCTGATATTTCGGAAACTCGTTTTTTTTTAGTAGCTTGGCAACCCCTCTCAATGAAAGTGCTTTTCCACAGTCTGTGACTAGGGCTACTTGAAGAGGAAACAAACCATAGAGACAAAACTGAGAACTCCTTTACTTTGTCAAGTTTCAAAGAGCCACTACAAACCATGTTGGATTTAGAGTTCCAAATTCATCTATTTATATAGGAGAGAACAGAGTGAAACTTAAATATAAAAACTGCTACTGAAAACAAACGCATCAACCTAGTAGAACAAAATTTGGTGAGTCAAGTGGGATTTTTGTTCCGATCATTACCACCAAGTATCATCAAGATTGGGTGAAAAAATATTTGCTGGTATTTCAGAAACTCGTAATTTCTTGGAAGCTTGACAACCTCTATCAATGAAAGTTTTTTCCCACCATTTGTGCCTGGGGCTACTTGAAGAGAAAACAAACCATAGAGACAAAACTGAGAACTCCTTTATTTTGTCAAGTTCAAAGAGCCACTACAAACCATGTTGGATTTAGAGTTCCAAATTCATCTATCTATATACGAGAGAACAGAGTGAAATCTAAAAATAAAAACTGCTACTGTAGACGAACGCTTCAACCTAGAAGAACAAAATTTGGTGAGCCTAGTGGGATTTGTTTACCGATCATCACCACCAAGTATCATCAAGATTGGGTGAAAAAATATTTGATGGTATTTCGGAAACTCGTTATTTCTTAGAAGCTTGGCAACCGCTCTCAATGACAGTGCTTTTCCACAGTCTGTGCCTAGGGCTACTTAAAGAGGAAACAAACCACAGAGACAAAACTGAGAACTCTTTTATTTTGTCAAGTTTCAAATAACTACTACAAACCATGTTGGATTTAGAGTTCCAAATTCATCTATCTATTTAGGAGAGAACAGAGTGAAATCTAAATATAAAAACTGCTACTGTAGACGAACGCTTCAACCTAGAAGAACAAAATTTGGTGAGCCAAGTGGGATTTGTGTACCGATCAACACCACCAAGTATCATCAAGTTTGGGTGAAAAAATATTTGCAGGTATTTCGGAAACTCGTTATTTCTCAGAAGCTTGGCAACCCCTATCAATGAAAGTGCTTTTCCACAGTCAGTGCCTAGGGCTACTTGAAGAGGAAACAATCCATATAGACAAAACTGAGAACTCCTTTATTTTGTCAAGTTTCAAAGAGCTACTGCAAACCACATTGGATTTAGAGTTCCAAATTCATCTATCTATATAGGAGAGAACAGAGTGAAACCTAAATATAAAAACTGCTACTGTAGACGAACGCTTAAACCTAGAAGAACCAAATTTGGTGAGCCAAGTTGGATTTGTGCACCGCTCATCACCATCAAGTATCATCAAGATTGGGTGAAAAAATATTTACTGGTATTTCAGAAACTCTTTATTTCTTAGAAGCTTGGCCACCCCTCTCAATGAAAGTACTTTTCCACAGTCAGTGCCTAGGGCTACTTGAAAAGGAAACAAACCAGAGAGACAAAACTGAGAACTCTTTTATTTTGACAAGTTTCAAAGAGCTACTACAAACCATGTTGGATTTAGAGTTCCAAATTCATCTATCTATATAGGAGAGAACAGAGTGAAACGTAAAAATAAAAACTTCTACTGTAGACAAACGCTTCAACCTAGAAGAACAAAATATAGTGAGCCAAGCGGGATTTGTGTACTTGTCATTACCACCAAGTGTCATCAAGATTGGGTGAAAAATATTTCCTGGTATTTCGGAAACTCGTTTATTTTAGTAGCTTGGCAACCCCTCTCAATGAAAGTGCTTTTCCACAGTCTGTGCCTAGGGCTACTTGAAGAGGAAACAAACCATATAGACAAAACTGAGAACTCCTTTACTACTTCAAGTTTCAAAGAGCCACTACAAACCACGTTGGATTTAGAGTTCCAAATTCATCTATCTATATAGGAGAGAACAGAGTGAAACTTAAATATAAAAATTGCTACTGTAGACGAAGGCTTCAACCTAGAAGAACAAAATTTGGTGAGCCAAGTGGGATTTGTGTACCGATCATTACCACCATGTATCATCAAGATTGGGTTAAAAAATATTTGCTGGTATTTCGGAAACTCGTAATTTCTTGGAAGCGTGGCAACCTCTCTCAATGAAAGTGCTTTTCCACAGTCTGTGCCTAGGACTAGTTGAAGAGGAAACAAAACATAGAGACAAAACTGAGAACGACTTTATTTTGTCAAGTTTTAAAGAGCTACTGCAAACCATATTGGAATTAGAGTTCCAAATTCATCTATCTATAGAGGAGAGAACAGAGTGAAACCTAAATATAAAAACTGCTACTGTAGACGAACGCTTCAACCTAGAAGAACAAAATTTGGTGAGCCAAGTTGGATTTGTGGACCGCTCATAACCACCAATATCATCAAAATTGGGTGAAAAAATATTTGCTGGTATTTCGGAAACTCGTAATTTCTTGGAAGCGTGGCAACCCCTCTCAATGAATGTGCTTTTCCACAGTCATTGCCTAGGGCTACTTAAAGTGGAAACAATCCATAGAGACAAAACTGAGACCTCCTTTATTTTTTCAAGTTTCAAAGAGCTACTACAAACCATGTTGGATTTAGAGTTCCAAATTTATCTATCTATATAGGAGAGAACAGAGTGAAACCTAAAAATAAAAACTCTTACTGTAAACGAATGCTTAAAACTAGAAGAACAAAATTTGGTGAGCCAAGTGGGATTTGTATACTGATCATTACCACCAAGTATCATCAAGATTGGGTGAGAAAATATTTGCTGGTATTTCGGAAACTCGTTATTTTTCAGAAGCTTGGCAACCCCTCTCAATGAAAGTGCTTTTCCACAGTCTGTGCCTAGGACTACTTGAAGAGGAAACAATCCATAGAGACAAAACTGAGAACTCCTTTATTTTGTCAAGTTTCCAAGAGCTACGACAAACCATGTTGGATATAGAGTTCAAAATTCATCTATCAATATAGGAGAGAACAGATGGAAACCTAAAAATAAAAACTGCTCTTGTTAATGAACGCTTCAACCCAGAAGAAGAAAATTCGGTGAGCCAAGTGGGATTTGTGTACTGATCATTACCACCCAGTATCATCAAGATTTTGTGAAAAAATATTTGCTGGTATTTCGGAAACTCGTTATTTCTTAGAAGCTTGGCAACCCCACTCAATGAAAGTGGTTTTCCACAGTCTGTGCCTAGGGCTCCTTGAGGAGGAAACAAACCATAGAGAAAAAACTGAGAACTCCTTTATTTTGTCAAGTTTCAAAGATCTTCTACAAACCATGTTGGATTTAGAGTTCCAAGTTCATCTATCTATAAAGCAGAGAACAGAGTGAAACCTAAATATAAAAACTGCTACTGTAGACGAACGCTTCAACCTAGAAGAACAAAATTTGGTGAGCCAAGTGGGATTTGTGTACTTGTGATTACCACCAAGTATCATCAAGATTGGGTGAAAAAATATTTCCTGGTATTTCGGAAACTCGTTATTTCTTAGAAGCTTGGCAACCCCTTTCAATGAAAGTGCTTTTCCACAGTCAGTGCCTAGGGCTACGTGAAGAGGAAACAAACCATAGAGACAAAACTGAGAACTCCTTAATTTTGTCAAGTTTCAATGAGCTGCTGCAAACCACATTGGATTTAGAGTTCCAAATTAATCTATCTATATAGGAGAGAACAGAGTGAAACCTGAATACAAAAACTGCTACTGTAGACGAACGCTTAAACCTAGAAGAACAAAATTTGGTGAGCCAAGTTGGATTTGTGGACCGCAAATCACCACTAAGTATCATCAAGATTGGGTGAAAAAATATTTGCTGGTATTTCAGAAACTCGTTATTTTTTAGAAGCTTGGCAACCCCTCTCAATGAAAGTGCTTTTCCTCAGTCTGTGCCTAGGGCTACTTGAAGAGGAAACAAACCATAGAGAAAAAACTGAGAACTCCTTTATTTTGTCAAGTTTCAAAGAGCCACTACAACCCATGTTGGATTTAGAGTTCCAAATTCATCTATCTATATAGCAGAGAACAGAGTGAAACCTAAACATATAAACTGCTACTGTAGACGAACGCTTCAACCTAGAAGAACAAAATTTGGTGAGCCAAGTGGGATTTTTGTACTTGTCATTACCAATAAGTATCATCAAGATTGTGTGAAAAAATATTTCCTGGTATTTTGGAAACTCATTATTTTTTAGAAGCTTGGCAAACCCTCTCAATGAAAGTGCTTTTCCACAGTCTTTGCCTAGGGCTACTTGAAGAGGAAACAAACCATAGAGACAAAACTGAGAACTCCTTTATTTTGTCAAGTTTCAAAGAGCCACTACAAACCATGTTGGATTTAGAGTTCCAAATTCATCTATCTATATAGCAGAGAACATAGTGAAACCTAAACATAAAACCTGCTATTGTAGACGAACGCTTCAAACCTAGAAGAACAAAATATGGTGAGCCAAGTGGGATTTGTGTACTGATCATTACCACCACGTATCATCACGTTTGGGTGAAATATATTTGCTGATATTTCAGAAACTCGTAATTTCTTGGAAGATTGGCAACCCCTTTCAATGAAAGTGCTTTTCCACAATCTCTGCTTAGGGCTACTTGAAGAGAAATCAATCCATAAAGACAAAACTGAGAACTACTACATTTTGTCAAGTTTCAAAGAGCTACTATAAAAGATGTTGGATTTGGGGTTCCAAGTTCATCTATCTATATAAGAGAGAAGACAGTGAAACCTACATATAAAAACTGGTGCTGTAGAAGAACGCTACAACCTAGAAGAACATAATTTGTTGAGCCAAGTGGGTTTTGTGTACTGATCATTACCACCAAGTATCATCAAGATTGGGTGAAAAAATATTTTCTGGTATTTCGGAAACTCGTTATTTCTTAGAAGCTTGGCAACCCCTCTCAATGAAAGTGCTTTTCCATAGTCTGTGCCTAGGGCTACTTGAAGAGGAAACAAACCATAGAGACAAAACTGAGAACTACTTTATTTTGTCAAGTTTCAAAAGCTACTGCAAACCATGTTGGATTTAGAGTTCCAATTTCATCTATCTATATAGGAGAGAACAGAGGGAAACCTAAATATAAAAACTTCTACAGTAGACGAACGCTTAAACCTAGAAGAACAACATTTGGTGAGCCTAGTGGGATTTGTTTACCGATCATCACCACCAAGTATCATCAAGATTGGGTGAAAAAATATTTGCTGGTATTTCGGAAACTCGTTATTTTTTAGAAGCTTGGCAACCCCTCTCAATGGAAGTGCTTTTCCACAGTCTGTGCCTAGGGCTACTTAAAGAGGACACAATCCAAAGAGACAAAACTGAGAACTCTTTTATTTTGACAAGTTTCAAAGAGGTACTACAAACCATGTTGGATTTAGAGTTCCAAATTCATCTATATATAGAGGAGAGAACAGAGTGAAACCTAAAAATAAAAACTTCTACTCTAGAGGAACGCTTCAACCTAGAAGAAAAAAATATGGTGAGCAAAGTGGGATTTGTGTACTTGTCATTACCACCAAGTATCATGAAGATTGGTTGAAAAAATATTTCCTGGTATTTCGGAAACTCGTTATTTATTAGAAGCTTGGCAACCCCTCTCAATGAAAGTGCTTTTCCACAGTCTGTGCCTAGGGCTACTTAAAGAGGAAACAATCCAAAGAGACAAAACGGAGACCTCCTTTATTTTGTCAAGTTTCAAAGAGCTACTACAAACCATGTTGGATTTAGAGTTCCAAATTTATCTATCTATAAAGGAGAGAACAGAGTGAAACCTAAATATAAAAACTGCTACTGTAGACGAAAGCTTCAACCTAGAAGAACAAAACTTGGTGAGCCAAGTTGGATTTGTGGACCGCTCAACACCACCAAGTATCATCAAGTTTGGGTGAAAAAATATTTGCTGTTATTTCAGAAACTCGTTATTTCTAGGAAGCTGGCAACCCCTCTCAATGAAAGTGCTTTTCCACAGTCTGTGCCTAGCGCTATTTGAAGAGGAAACAAACCATAGAGACAAAACTGAGAACTCTTTTATTTTGACAAGTTTCAAAGAGCTACTACAAACCATGTTGGATTTAGAGTTCCAAATTCATCTATCTATATAGCAGATAACAGAGTGAAACCTAAACATAAAAACTGCTACTGTAGACGAACGCTTCAACCTAGAAGAACAAAATTTGGTGAGCCAAGTGGGATTTGTGTACCGATCATCACCACCAAGTATCATCAAGATTCGCTGAAAAAATATTTGCTGGTATTTCGGAAACTCGTTATTTCTTAGAAGCTTGGCAACCCCTCTCAATGAAAGTGCTTTTCCACATTCAGTGCCTAGGGCTACTTGAAGAGGAAACAATCCATATAGAAAAAACTGAGAACACCTTTATTTTGTCAAGTTTCAAAGAGCTACTGCAAACCACATTGGATTTAGAGTTCCAAATTTATCTATCTATATAGGAGAGAACAGAGTGAAACCTAAATATAAAAACTGCTAATGTAGACGAACGCTTCAACCTAGAAGACCAAAATATGGTGAGCCAAGTGGGATTTTTGTACTTGTCATTACCACCAAGTATCATCAAGATTGGGTGAAAAAATATTTCCTGGTATTTCGGAAACTCATTATTTTTTAGAAGCTTGGCAACCCCTCTCAATGAAAGTGTTTTTCCACAGTCTTTGCCTAGGGCTACTTGAAGAGGAAACAAACCATAGAGGCAAAACTGAGAACTCCTTTATTTTGTCAAGTTTCAAAGAGCCACTACAAACCATGTTGGATTTAGAGTTCCAAATTCATCTATCTATATAGCAGAGAACAGAGTGAAACCTAAACATACAAACTGCTACTGTAGACGAACGCTTCAAACCTTGAAGAACAAAATTTGTGGAGCCAAGTGGGATTTGTGTACTGATCATTACCACCACGTATCATCACGATTGGGTGAAAATATATTTGCTGATATTTCAGAAACTCGTAGTTTCTTGGAAGATTGGCAAGCCATTTCAATGAAAGTGTTTTTCCACAATCTCTGCTTAGGGCTACTTGAAGAGAAATCAACCCATAAAGACAAAACTGAGAACTACTACATTTTGTCAAGTTTCAAAGAGCTACTATAAAAGATGTTGGATTTGGGGTTCCAAATTCATCTATCTATATAAGAGAGAAGACAGTGAAACCTACATATAAAAACTGGTGCTGTAGAAGAACGCTACAACCTAGAAGAACATAATTTGTTGAGCCAAGTGGGATTTGTGTACTGATCATTACCACCAAGTATCATCAAGATTGGGAGAAAATAATATTTGCTGGTATTTCGGAAACTCGTTATTTCTTAGAAGCTTGGCAACCCCTCTCAATGAAAGTGCTTTTTCCACAGTCTGTGCCTAGGGCTACTTGAAGAGGAAACAAACCATAGAGACAAAATTGAGAACTCCTTTAATTCGTCAAGTTTCAAAGAGCTATTACACACCATGTAGGATTTAGAGTTCCAAATTCATCTATCTATGTAGGAGAGAACAGAGTGAAACCTAAATATAAAAACTGCTACTGTAGACGAACGCTTCAACCCATAAGAACAAAATTTGGTGAGCCAAGTTGATTTGTGTACCGATCATTACCACCAAGTATCATCAAGGTTGAGTGAAAAAATATTTGCTGGTATTTCGGAATCTCGTTATTACTTAGAAGCTTGGCAACCCCTCTCAATGAAAGGGCTTTTAAACAGTCTGTGCCTAGAAATATTTGAAGAGGAAACAAACCATAGAGACAAAACTGAGAACTCCTTTATTTTGTCAACTTTCAAAGAGCTACTACAAACCATGTTGGATTTAGAGTTCCAAATTCATCTATCTATATAGGAGAGAAAAGAGTGAAACCTAAAAATAAAAACTGCTACTTTAAACGAATGTTGCAACCTAGAAGAACACAATTTAGTAAGCCAAGTGGGATTTGTGTACTTGTCATTACCACCACGTATCATCATCATTGGGTGAAAAAATATTTGCTGGTATTTCGGAAACTCGTAATTTTTGGAAGCTTGGCAACCCCTTTCAATGAAAGTGCTTTTCCACAGTCTCTGCTTAGGGCTACATGAAGCAGAAACAAATCATAGAGACAAAACTGAGAACTCCTTTATTTTGTCAACTTTCAAAGAGCTACTACAAACCATATTGGATTTAGAGTTCCAAATTCATCTATCTATATAGGAGAGAAAAGAGTAAAACCTAAAAAGAAAAACTGCTACTGTAAACTAACGCTTCAACCTAGGAGAACAAAATTTGGTGAGCCAATTGTGATTTGTGTAACGATCATTACCACCAAGTATCATCAAGATTGGGTGATAAATATTTGCTGGTATTTCGGAAACTCCTTATTTCTTGGAAGCTTGGAAACCCCTCTCATTTAAAGTGCTTTTCCACAGTCTGTGCCTAGAGCGACATGAAGAGGAAACAAACCATAGAGACAAAACTGAGAACTCCTTTACCTTGTCAAGTTTCAAAGAGCTATTACACACCATGTTGGACTTAGAGTTCCAAATTCATCTATCTATGTAGGAGAGAACAGAGTGATACCCAAATACAAAAACTGCTAATGTAGACGAACGCTTCAATGAAGAAGAACAACATTTGGTGAGCCAAGTGGGATTTGTGTACTGATCATTACCACCAAGTATCATCAACATTGGGTGAAAAAATATATGCTGGTTTTTCGGAAACTCGTTATTTCTTAGAAGCTTGGCAACCCCTCTCAATGAAAGTGGTTTTCCACAGTCTGTGCCTAGGACTACTTGAAGTGGAAACAAACCATAGAGAAAAAACAGAGAACTCCTTTATTTTGTCAACTATCAAAGAGCTACTACAAACCATGTTGGATTTAGAGTTCCAAATTCATCTATCTATATAGGAGAGAACAGAGTGAAACCTAAATATAAAAACTGCTACTGTAAACGAACGCTTCAAACTAGAAGAACAAAATTTGTTGAGCCAATTGGGATTTGTGTACTGATCATTACCACCAAGTATCATTAACATTGGGTGAAAAAATATTTGCTGTTATTTCGGAAACTCGTCATGTCTTAGAAGCTTGGAAACCCCTCTCAATGAAAGTGCTTTTCACAGTCTGTGCCTAGGGCTTCTTGAAGAGGAAACAAACCATAGAGACAAAACTGAGAACTCCTTTATTTTGTCAACTTTCAAAGAGCTACTAGAAACCATGTTGGATTTAGAGTTCCAAATTCACCTATCTATGTAGGAGAGAACAGAGTGAAACCTAAAAATAAAAACTGCTACTGTAGACGAACGCTTCAACACAGAAGAACAAAATTTAGTGAGCCAAGTGGGATTTGTGTACTGATCATTACCACCAAGTATCATCAAGATTGGATGGAAAAAATATTTGCTGGTATTTCGGAAACTCGTTCTTTCTTAGAAGCTAGGCAACCCCTCTCAATGAAAGTGCTTTTCCACAGTCTGTGCCCAGGGCTACTTGAAGAGGAAACAATCCATAGGGACAAAACTGAGAACTCCTTTATTTTGTCAAGTTTCAAAGAGCTAATACACACCATGTTGGATTTAGAGTTCCAAATTCATCTATCTATATCGGAGAGAACAGAGTGAAACCTAAATATATAAACTGCTACTCTAGACAAACGCTTCAACCCAGAAGAACAAAATGTGTTGAGCCAAGTGGGATTTGTGTACCGATCATTACCACCAAGTATCATCAACATTGGGTGAAAAAATATTTGCTGGTATTTCGGAAACTCGTTATTTCTTAGAAGCCTGGCAACCCCTCTCAATGAAAGAGCTTTTTCACAGTCTGTGCCAAGGGCTACATGAAGAGGAAACAAACCATAGAGACAAAACTGAGAACTACTTTATTTTGTCAAGTTTCAAAGAGCTACTACAAACCATGTTGGATTTAGAGTTCCAAATTCATCTATCTATATAGGAGAGAACAGAGTGAAACCTAAATATAAAAACTGCTACTATAAACGAACGTTTCAACCTAGAAGAACAAAATTAGGTGAGCTAAGTGAGATTTGTGTACTGATCAATACCCCCAATTATCATCAACATTGGGTGAAAAAATATTTGCTGGTATATCAGAATCTCGTAATTTCTTGAAAGCTTTGCAACCCATTTCAATGAAAGTGCTTTTCCACAGTCTCTTCTTAGGGCTACATGAAGTGGAAACAAATCATAAAGACAAAACTGAGAACACCTTTATTGTGTCAAGTTTCAAAGAGCTACTACAAACCATGTTGGATTTAGAGTTCCAAATTCATCCATCTATATAGGAGAGAACAGAGTGAAACCTCAATATAAAAACTGCTACTGTATACGAACGCTTCAACCTAGGAGAACATAATTTGGTGAGCCAAGTGGGATTTGTGTACTTGTCATTACCACCACGTATAATCAAGATTGGGTGAAAAAATATTTGCTGGTATTTCGGAATCTCGGAATTTTTTGGAAGCTTGGCAACCCCTTTCAATGAAAGTGCTTTCCCACAGTTTGTGCCTAGGGATACTTGAAGAGAAAACAAACCATAGAGACAAAACTGAGAACTCCTTTATTTTGTCAACTTTCAAAGAGGTACTACAAACCATGTTGGATTTTGAGTTCCAAATTCATCTATCTATATAGGAGAGAACAGAGTGAAACCTAAAAATAAAAACTGCTACTGTAAACGAATGCTTCCACCTAGAAGAAGAAAATTTGGTGAGCCAAGTGGGATTTTTGGAATTTTCATTACCACGACGTATCATCAACATTGGGTGAAATAATACTTGCTGCTATTTCGGAAACTCGTTATTTCTTAGAAGCTTGGCAACCCCTCTCAATGAAAGTGCTTTCCCACAGTCTCTGCTAGGGCTACATGAAGCGGAAACAAATCATAGAGACAAAACTGAGAACTCCTTTATTTTGTCAAGTTTCAAAGAGCTAATACACACCATGTTGGATTTAGAGTTCCAAATTCATCTATCTATATAGGAGAGAACAGAGTGAAACCTAAATATTAAAATTGCTACTGTAGACGAACGATTCAAAGTAGAAGAACAAAATTTGGTGAGCCAAGTGGGATTTGTGTACAGATCATTACCACCAAGTATCATCGACATTGGGTGAAAAAATATCTGCTGGTATTTCGGAAAATCGTTATTTCTAAGAAGCTTGGCAACCCCTCTCAATGAAAGTGCTTTTCCACAGTCTGTGCCTAGGGGTACTTGAAGAGGAAACAAATCATAGAGACAAAACTGAGAACTCCTTTATTTTTTCAATTTTCAAAGAGCTACTACAAACCATGTTGGATTTAGATTTCCAAATTCATCTATCTATATAGGAGAGAACAGAGTGAAACATAAATATAAAAACTGCTACTGTAAACGAACGTTTCAACCTAGAAGAACAAAATTAGGTGAGCCAAGTGGGACTTGTGTACTGATCAATACCCTCAATTATCATCAACATTGGGTGAAAAAATATTTGCTGGTATATCAGAAACTCGTAATTTCTTGAAAGCTTGGCAACCCCTTTCAATGAAAGTGCTTTTCCACAGTCTCTTCTGAGGGCTACATGAAGTGGAAACAAATCATAGAGACAAAACTGAGAACACCTTTATTGTGTCAAGTTTCAAAGAGCTACTACAAACCATGTTTTATTTAGAGTTCCAAATTCATCCATCTATATAGGAGAGAACAGAGTGAAACCTCAATATAAAAACTGCTACTGTATACGAACGCTTCAACCTAGGAGAACATAATTTGGTTAGCCAAGTGGGATTTGTGTACTTGTCATTACCACCACGTATAATCAAGATTGGGTGAAAAAATATTTGCTGGTATTTCGGAATCTCGGAATTTATTGGAAGCTTGGCAACCCCTTTCAATGAAAGTGCTTTTCCACAGTTTGTGCCTAGGGATACTTGAAGAGAAAACAAACCATAGAGACAAAACTGAGAACTCCTTTATTTTGTCAACTTTCAAAGAGGTACTACAAACCATGTTGGATTTTGAGTTCCAAATTCATCTATCTATATAGGAGAGAACAGAGTGAAACCTAAAAAATAAAAACTGCTACTGTAAACGAATGCTTCCACCTAGAAGAAGAAAATTTGGTGAGCCAAGTGGGATTTTTGGAATTTTCATTACCACGACGTATCATCAACATTGGGTGAAATAATACTTGCTGCTATTTCGGAAACTCGTTATTTCTTAGAAGCTTGGCAACCCCTCTCAATGAAAGTGCTTTCCCACAGTCTCTGCTAGGGCTGCATGAAGCGGAAACAAATCATAGAGACAAAACTGAGAACTCCTTTATTTTGTCAAGTTTCAAAGAGCTAATACACACCATGTTGGATTTAGAGTTCCAAATTCATCTATCTATATAGGAGAGAACAGAGTGAAACCTAAATATTAAAATTGCTACTGTAGATGAACGATTCAAAGTAGAAGAACAAAATTTGGTGAGCCAAGTGGGATTTGTGTACAGATCATTACCACCATGTATCATCGACATTGGGTGAAAAAAATATCTGCTGGTATTTCGGAAAATCGTTATTTCTAAGAAGCTTGGCAACCCCTCTCAATGAAAGTGCTTTTCCACAGTCTGTGCCTAGGGTTACTTGAAGAGGAAACAAATCATAGAGACAAAACTGAGAACTCCTTTATTTTTTCAATTTTCAAAGAGCTACTACAAACCATGTTGGATTTAGATTTCCCAAATTCATCTATCTATATAGGAGAGAACAGAGTGAAACATAAATATAAAAACTGCTACTGTAAACGAACGTTTCAACTAGAAGAACAAAATTAGGTGAGCCAAGTGGGACTTGTGTACTGATCAATACCCTCAATTATCATCAACATTGGGTGAAAAAATATTTGCTGGTATATCAGAAACTCGTAATTTCTTGAAAGCTTGGCAACCCCTTTCAATGAAAGTGCTTTTCCACAGTCTCTTCTTAGGGCTACATGAAGTGGAAACAAATCATAGAGACAAAACTGAGAACACCTTTATTGTGTCAAGTTTTAAAGAGCTACTACAAACCATGTTGGATTTAGAGTTCCAAATTCATCTATCTATATAGGAGAGAACAGAGTGAAACCTCAATATAAAAACTGCTACTGTATACGCACGCTTCAACCTAGGAGAACATAATTTGGTGAGCCAAGTGGGATTTGTGTACTTGTCATTACCACCACGTATAATCAACATTGGGTGAAAAAATATTTGCTGGTATTTCGGAATCTCGGAATTTATTGGAAGCTTGGCAACCCCTTTCAATGAAAGTGCTTTTCCACAGTCTGTGCCTAGGGATACTTGAGGAGAAAACAAACCCATAGAGACAAAACTGAGGAACTCCTTTATTTTGTCAACTTTCAAAGAGCTACTACAAACCATGTTGGATTTAGAGTTCCTAATTCATCTATCTATATAGGAGAGAAAAGAGTGAAACCTAAAAATAAAAACTGCTACTGTAAACGAATGCTTCCACCTAGAAGAAGAAAATTTGGTGAGCCAAGTGGGATTTTTGGAATTTCATTACCACGACGTATCATCAACATTGGGTGAAATAATACTTGCTGCTATTTCGGAAACTCGTTATTTCTTAGAAGCTTGGCAACCCCTCTCAATGAAATTGCTTTCCCACAGTCTCTGCTTAGGGCTGCATGAAGCGGAAACAAATCATAGAGAATAAACTGAGAACTCCTTTATTTTGTCAAGTTTCAAAGAGCTAATACACACCATGTTGGATTTAGAGTTCCAAATTCATCTATCTATATAGGAAAGAACAGAGTGAAACCTAAATATTAAATTGCTACTGTAGACGAACGATTCAAAGTAGAAGAACAAAATTTGGTGAGCCAAGTGGGATTTGTGTACAGATCATTACCACCAAGTATCATCGACATTGGGTGAAAAAAATATCTGCTGGTATTTCGGAAACTCGTTATTTCTAAGAAGCTTGGCAACCCCTCTCAATGAAAGTGCTTTTCCACAGTCTGTGCCTAGGGGTACTTGAAGAGGAAACAAATCATAGAGACAAAACTGAGAACTCCTTTATTTTTTCAATTTTCAACGAGCTACTACAAACCATGTTGGATTTAGATTTCCAAATTCATCTATCTATATAGGAGAGAACAGAGTGAAACATAAATATAAAAACTGCTACTGTAAACGAACGTTTCCAACCTAGAAGAACAAAATTAGGTGAGCCAAGTGGGACTTGTGTACTGATCAATACCCTCAATTATCATCAACATTGGGTGAAAAAATATTTGCTGGTATATCAGAAACTCGTAATTTCTTGAAAGCTTGGCAACCCCTTTCAATGAAAGTGCTTTTCCACAGTCTCTTCTTAGGGCTACATGAAGTGGAAACAAATCATAGAGACAAAACTGAGAACACCTTTATTGTGTCAAGTTTCAAAGAGCTACTACAAACCATGTTTTATTTAGAGTTCCAAATTCATCCATCTATATAGGAGAGAACAGAGTGAAACCTCAATATAAAAACTGCTACTGTATACGAACGCTTCAACCTAGGAGAACATAATTTGGTTAGCCAAGTGGGATTTGTGTACTTGTCATTACCACCACGTATAATCAAGATTGGGTGAAAAAATATTTGCTGGTATTTCGGAATCTCGGAATTTATTGGAAGCTTGGCAACCCCTTTCAATGAAAGTGCTTTTCCACAGTTTGTGCCTAGGGATACTTGAAGAGAAAACAAACCATAGAGACAAAACTGAGAACTCCTTTATTTTGTCAACTTTCAAAGAGGTACTACAAACCTTGTTGGATTTTGAGTTCCAAATTCATCTATCTATATAGGAGAGAACAGAGTGAAACCTAAAAATAAAAACTGCTACTGTAAACGAATGCTTCCACCTAGAAGAAGAAAATTTGGTGAGCCAAGTGGATTTTTGGAATTTTCATTACCACGACGTATCATCAACATTGGGTGAAATAATACTTGCTGCTCTTTCGGAAACTCGTTATTTCTTAGAAGACTTGGCAACCCCTCTCAATGAAAGTGCTTTCCCACAGTCTCTGCTAGGGCTGCATGAAGCGGAAACAAATCATAGAGACAAAACTGAGAACTCCTTTATTTTGTCAAGTTTCAAAGAGCTAATACACACCATGTTGGATTTAGAGTTCCAAATTCATCTATCTATATAGGAGAGAACAGAGTGAAACCTAAATATTAAAATTGCTACTGTAGATGAACGATTCAAAGTAGAAGAACAAAATTTGGTGAGCCAAGTGGGATTTGTGTACAGATCATTACCACCATGTATCATCGACATTGGGTGAAAAAAATATCTGCTGGTATTTCGGAAAATCGTTATTTCTAAGAAGCTTGGCAACCCCTCTCAATGAAAGTGCTTTTCCACAGTCTGTGCCTAGGGGTACTTGAAGAGGAAACAAATCATAGAGACAAAACTGAGAACTCCTTTATTTTTTCAATTTTCAAAGAGCTACTACAAACCATGTTGGATTTAGATTTCCAAATTCATCTATCTATATAGGAGAGAACAGAGTGAAACATAAATATAAAAACTGCTACTGTAAACGAACGTTTCAACCTAGAAGAACAAAATTAGGTGAGCCAAGTGGGACTTGTGTACTGATCAATACCCTCAATTATCATCAACATTGGGTGAAAAAATATTTGCTGGTATATCAGAAACTCGTAATTTCTTGAAAGCTTGGCAACCCCTTTCAATGAAAGTGCTTTTCCACAGTCTCTTCTTAGGGCTACATGAAGTGGAAACAAATCATAGAGACAAAACTGAGAACACCTTTATTGTGTCAAGTTTTAAAGAGCTACTACAAACCATGTTGGATTTAGAGTTCCAAATTCATCTATCTATATAGGAGAGAACAGAGTGAAATCTCAATATAAAAACTGCTACTGTATACGAACGCTTCAACCTAGGAGAACATAATTTGGTGAGCCAAGTGGGATTTGTGTACTTGTCATTACCACCACGTATAATCAACATTGGGTGAAAAAATATTTGCTGGTATTTCGGAATCTCGGAATTTATTGGAAGCTTGGCAACCCCTTTCAATGAAAGTGCTTTTCCACAGTCTGTGCCTAGGGATACTTGAGGAGAAAACAAACCATAGAGACAAAACTGAGAACTCCTTTATTTTGTCAACTTTCAAAGAGCTACTACAAACCATGTTGGATTTAGAGTTCCTAATTCATCTATCTATATAGGAGAGAAAAGAGTGAAACCTAAAAATAAAAACTGCTACTGTAAACGAATGCTTCCACCTAGAAGAAGAAAATTTGGTGAGCCAAGTGGGATTTTTGGAATTTCATTACCACGACGTATCATCAACATTGGGTGAAATAATACTTGCTGCTATTTCGGAAACTCGTTATTTCTTAGAAGCTTGGCAACCCCTCTCAATGAAAGTGCTTTCCCACAGTCTCTGCTTAGGGCTGCATGAAGCGGAAACAAATCATAGAGAATAAACTGAGAACTCCTTTATTTTGTCAAGTTTCAAAGAGCTAATACACACCATGTTGGATTTAGAGTTCCAAATTCATCTATCTATATAGGAAAGAACAGAGTGAAACCTAAATATTAAATTGCTACTGTAGACGAACGATTCAAAGTAGAAGAACAAAATTTGGTGAGCCAAGTGGGATTTGTGTACAGATCATTACCACCAAGTATCATCGACATTGGGTGAAAAAATATCTGCTGGTATTTCGGAAACTCGTTATTTCTAAGAAGCTTGGCAACCCCTCTCAATGAAAGTGCTTTTCCACAGTCTGTGCCTAGGGGTACTTGAAGAGGAAACAAATCATAGAGACAAAACTGAGAACTCCTTTATTTTGTCAATTTCAAAGAGCTACTACAAACCATGTTGGATTTAGATTTCCAAATTCATCTATCTATATAGGAGAGAACAGAGTGAAACATAAATATAAAAACTGCTACTGTAAACGAACGTTTCAACCTAGAAGAACAAAAATAGGTGAGCCAAGTGGGACTTGTGTACTGATCAATACCCTCAATTATCATCAACATTGGGTGAAAAAATATTTGCTGGTATATCAGAAACTCGTAATTTCTTGAAAGTTTGGCAACCCCTCTAAATGAAAGTGCTTTTCCACAGTCTGTGCCTAGGGATACGTGAAGAGGAAACAAACCATAGGGACAAAACTGAGAACTCCTTTATTTTGTCAACTTTCAAAGAGCTACTACAAACCATGTTGGATTTAGAGTTCCAAATTGATCTATCTATATAGGAGAGAACAGAGTGAAACCTAAATATTAAAATTGCTACTGTAGACGAACGCTCCAAAGTAGAAGAACAAAATTTGGTGAGCCAAGTGGGATTTTTGTACAGATCATTACCACCAAGTATCATCGACATTGGTTGAAAAAATATTTGCTGGTATTTCGGAAACTCGTTATTTCTTAGAAGCTTGGCAACCCCTCTCAATGAAAGTGATTTTCACCAGTCTGTGCCTAGGGATACTTGAAGAGGAAACAAACCATAGAGACAAAACTGAGAACTCCTTTATTATGTCAACTTTCAAAGAGCTACTAAAACCAAGTTGGATTTAGAGCTCCAAATTCATCTATCTATGTAAGAGAGAACAGAGTGAAAACTAAAAATAAAAACTGCTACTGTAAACGAACGCTTCAACCTAGAAGAAGAAAATTAGGTGAGCCAAGTGGGATTTGTGGACTTGTCATTACCACCACGTATCATCAAGATTGGGTGAAAAAATATTTGCTGGTATTTCAAAACTCGTTATTTCTTAAAAGCTTGGCAACCCCTCTCAATGAAAGTGCTTTTCCACAGTCTGTGCTTAGGGCGACTTGAAGGGGAAACAAACCATAGAGACAAAACTGAGAACTCCTTTATTTTGTCAAGTTTCAAAGACCTATTACGCACCATGTTGGATTTAGAGTTCCAAATTCATCTATCTATATAGGAGAGAACAGAGTGAAACCTAAATATTAAAATTGCTACTGTAGACGAACGCTTCAAAGTAGAAGAACAAAATTTGGTGAGCCAAGTGGGATTTGTGTACTGATCATTACCAACAAGAATCATCAAGATTGGGTGAAAAAATATTTGCTGGTATTTCGGAAACTCGTTATTTCTTAAAAGCTTGGCAAACCCCTCTCAATGAAAGTGCTTTTCCACAGTCTGTGGGTAGGGCGAATTGAAGAGGAAACAAACCATAGAAACAAAACTGAGAACTCCTTTACTTTGTCAAGTTTCAAAGAGCTAATACACACCATGTTGGTTTTAGAGTTCCAAATTCATCTATCTATGTAGGAGATAACAGAGTGCAACCTAAATATATAAACTGCTACTGTAGACGAACGCTTCAACCAAGAAGAACAAATTTGGTGATCCATGTGGGATTTGTGTACTGATCATTACCAACAAGTAACATCAAGATTGGGTGAAAAAATATTTGCTGGTATTTCGGAAACTCGTTATTTCTTGGAAGCTTGGCAACCCCTATCAATGAAAGTGCTTTTCCACAGTCTCTGCTTAGGGCTACATGAAGTGGAAACAAATCGTAGAGATGAAACTGAGAACTCCTTTATTTCGTCAAGTT
>NW_027515038.1:0-37854 GCF_048772815.1 Callospermophilus lateralis | reverse complement strand
GTACACAAATCCCACTTGGCTCACCAAATTTTCTTTTTCTAGGTTGAAGCGTTCGTTACAGTAGCAGTTTTATTTTTAGTTTCACTCTGTTCTCTCCTATATAGATAGATGAATTTGGAACTCTAAATCCAACATGGTTTGTAGTAGCTCTTTGAAACTTGACAAAATAAAGGAGTTCTCAGTTTCGTCTCTGTGTTTTGTTTCCTCTTCAAGTAGCCCTAGGCAAAGACTGTGGAAAAGCAGTTTCATTGAGAGGGGTTGCCAAGCTTCTAAGAAATAAAGAGTTTCCGAAATATCAGCAAATATTTTTCCACACTCTTGATGATACTTGGTAGTAATAATCGGTACACAAATTTCACTTGACGCACCAAATATTGTTCTTCTAGGATGAAGCGTTCGTTTACAGTAGCAGATTATATTTTTAGTTTCCCTCTGTTCTCTCCTATATACATAGATGAATTTGGAACTCTAAATCCAACATGGTTTGTAGTAGCTCTTTCACAGTTGACAAAATAAAGGAGTTCTCAGTTTTGTCTCTATGATTGGTTTCCACTTCATGTAGCCCTAAGCAGAGGCTGTGGAAAAGCACTTTCATTGAAAGGGGTTGCCAATCTTCCAAGAAATTACGAGTTTCCGAAATACCAGCAAATATTTTTTCACCCAATGTTGATGATCCGTGGTGGTAATGACAAGTACACAAATCCCACTTCGCTCACCAAATTTTGTTCTTCTAGGTTGAAGCGTTCATTTACAGTAGCAGTTTTTATTTTTAGGTTTCACTCTGTTCCTCTCCTATATCGATAGTTGAATTTGGAACTCTAAATCCAACATGGTGTGTAATAGCTCTTTGAAACTTGACAAAATAAATGAGTTTTCAGTTTTGTCACTATGGTTTGTTTCCTCTTCAAGTCGCCCTAGGCACAGGCTGTGGAAAGCACTTTCATTGAGAGGGGGTTGCCAAGCTTCTTAGAAATAACGATTTTCGAAATACCAGCAAATATTTTTTCACCCAATCTTGATGATACTTGGTGGTAATGATCAGTATACAAAACCCACTTGGCTCACCAAATTTTGTTCTTTTAGGTTGACGCGTTCGTTTACAGTAGCAGCTTATATTTTTAGGTTCCCTCTGTTCTCTCTTATATAAATAGATGATTCTGGAACTCTAAATCCAACATGGTTTGTAGTAGCTCTTTGAAACTTGACGAAATAAAGGAGTTCTCAGTTTTGTCTGTATGATTTGTTTCCACTTCATGTAGCCCTAAGCAGAGAGTGTGGAAAAGCACTTCCATTGAAAGTGGTTGCCAATCTTCCAATAAATTACGGGTTTCCGAAATTCCAGCAAATATTTTTTCACCCAATGTTGATGATACTTGGTGGTAATGATCAGTACACAAATCCCACTTGGCTCACCAAATTTAGTTCTTCTACGTTGAAGCGTTTGTTTACAGGTAGCAGTTTTTATATTTAGGTTTCTCTCTTTTCTCTCCTATATAGATAGATGAATTTGAAACTCTAAATCCAAAGTGGTGTGTAGTAGCTCTTTTGAAACTTGACAAAATAAAGGAGTTCTCACTTTTGTCTCTATGATTTGTTTCCTCTTCAAGTAGCCCTAGGCACAGACTGTGGAAAAGCAGTTTCATTGAGAGGGGTTGCCAAGCTTCTAAGAAATAACGAGTTTCCGAAATTCAGCAAATATGTTTTCACCCAATGTCAATGACTTGGTGGTAATGATCCGTACACAAATACCAGTAGGCTCACCAAATTTTGTTCTTCTACTTTGAAGCGTTCGTCTACAGTAGCAATTTTAATATATAGGTTTCACTCTGTTCTCTCCTATATAGATAGATGAATTTGGAACTCTAAATCCAACATGGTTTGTAGTAGCTCTTTGAAACTTGACAAAATAAAGGAGTTCTCAGTTTTGTCTGTAGAATTTGTTTTCACTTCATGTAGCCCTAAGCAGAGACTGTGGAAAAGCACTTCCATTGAAAGGGGTTGCCAAACTTAAAAAAAATTACGAGTTTCCGAAATACAGCAAATATTTTTTCACCCAATGTTGATGATACGTGGTGTTACTGACAAGTACACAAATCCCACTTGGCTCACCAAATTTTGTTCTTCTAGGTTGAAGCGTTCGTTTACAGTAGCAGATTTATTTTTAGGTTTCACTCTGTTCTCTCCTATATAGATAGATGAATTTGCAACTCTAAATCCAACATGGTTTGTAGTACCTCTTTGAAACTTGACGAAATAAAGGAGTTCTCAGTTTTGTCTCTACGATTTGTTTCCACTTCATGTAGCCCTAAGCAGAGACTGTGGAAAAGCACTTTCATTGAGAGGGGTTGCCAAGCTTCCAAGAAATAACGAGTTTCCAAAATACCAGCAAATATTTTTTCACGCAATCTTGATGTTACTTGTTGGTAATGATCAGTACACAAATCCCACATGGATCACCAAATTTTGTTCTTCTTGGTTGAAGCGTTCGTCTACAGTAGCCGTTTTATATTTAGGTAGCACTCTGTTATCTCCTACATAGACAGATGAATTTGGAACTCTAAAATCAACATGGTGTGTATTACTTCTTTGAAACTTGACAAAGTATTGGAGTTCTCAGTTTTGTTTCTATGGTTTGTTTCCCCTTCAATTTGCCCTACCCACAGACTGTGGAAAACCACTTTCATTGAGAGGGGTTGCAAATATTTTAAGAAATAACGAGTTTCCGAAATACCAGCAAATATTTTTTCACCCAATCTTGATGATTCTTGGTGGTAATGATCAGTACACAAAACCCACTTGGCTCACCAAATTTTGTTCTTCAAGGTTGAAGCGTTCGTTGTCAGTAGCAGTTTATATTTTTAGTTTTCCCTCTGTTCTCTCCTATATAAATAGATGAATTTGAACTCTAAATCCAACATGGTTTGAAGTAGCTCTTTGAAAACTTGACAAAATAAAGGAGTTCTCAGTTTTTTCTCTATGGATTGTTTACTTTTCATGTAGCCCTAGGAACAACTGTGGAAAAGCACTTTCATTGAGAGCGGTTGCCAAGCTTCTAAGAAATAAGGAGTTTCCGAAATATCAGCAAATATTTTTTCAACCAAACTTGATGATACTTGGTGGTAATGATTGGTACACAAATCCCACTTGACTCACCAAACTTTGTTCTTCTAGGAAGAAGCGTTCGTTTTCAGTAGCAGTTTATATTTTTAGTTTTCCCTCTGTTCTCTCCTATATAGATAGATGAATTTGGAACTCTAAATCCAACATGGTTTGTAGTAGCTCTTTGAAACTTGACAAAATAAAGGAGTTCTCAGTTTTGTCTCTATGACTTATTTCACTTCATGTAGCCCTAAGAAGAGACTGTGGAAAAGCTCTTTCATTGAAAGGGGTTGCCAAGCTTTCAATAAATTACAAGTTTCCGAAATACCAGCAAATATTTTTTCACCCAATCTTGATGTTACTTGTTGGTAATGATCAGTACACAAATCCCACATGGATCACCAAATTTTGTTCTTCTTGGTTGAAGCGTTCGTCTACAGTAGCAGTTTTTATATTTAGGTAGCACTCTGTTATCTCCTACATAGACAGATGAATTTGGAACTCTAAAATCAACATGGTGTGTATTAGTTCTTTGAAACTTGACAAAGTAAAGGAGTTCTCAGTTTTGTTTCTATGGTTTGTTTCCTCTTCAATTCGCCCTACCCACAGACTGTGGAAAACCACTTTCATTGGAAGGGATTGCAAATCTTTTAAGAAATAATGAGTTTCCGAAATACCAGCAAATATTTTTTCACCCAATCTTGATGATTCTTGGTGGTAATGATCAGTACACAAAACCCACTTGGCTCACCAAATTTTGTTCTTCAAGCTTGAAGCGTTCGTTTTCAGTAGCAGTTTATATTTTTAGTTTTCCCTCTGTTCTCTCCTATATAAATAGATGAATTTGGAACTCTAAATCCAACATGGTTTGTAGTAGCTCTTTGAAACTTGACAAAATAAAGGAGTTCTCAGTTTTGTCTCTATGGTTTGTTTACTTTTCATGTAGCCCTAGGCACAAACTGTGGAAAAGCACTTTCATTGAGAGGGGTTGCCAAGCTTCTAAGAAATAAGGAGTTTCCGAAATATCAGCAAATATTTTTTCAACCAAACTTGATGATACTTGGTGGTAATGATTGGTACACAAATCCCACTTGACTCACCAAACTTTGTTCTTCTAGGAAGAAGCGTTCGTTTTCAGTAGCAGTTTATATTTTTAGTTTTCCCTCTGTTCTCTCCTATATAGATAGATGAATTTGGAACTCTAAATCCAACATGGTTTGTAGTAGCTCTTTGAAACTTGACAAAATAAAGGAGTTCTCAGTTTTGTCTCTATGACTTGTTTCCACTTCATGTAGCCCTAAGAAGAGACTGTGGAAAAGCTCTTTCATTGAAAGGGGTTGCCAAGCTTTCAATAAATTACAAGATTCCGAAATACCAGCAAATATTTTTCACCCAAAGTTCATGATACTTGGTGGTAATGATCAGTACACAAATCCCACTTGGCTCACCTAATTTTGTTCTTCCAGTTTGAAGCGTTCGTTTACAGTAGCAGTTTTTATATTTAGGTTACACTCTGTTCTCTCCTATATAGATAGATGAATTTGGAACTCTAAATCTAACATGGTTTGTAGTAGCTCTTTGAAACTTGACAAAATAAAGGAGTTCTCAGTTTTGTCTCTATGATTTGCTTCCTCTTCAAGTAGCCTAGTCACAGACTGTGGAAAAGCACTTTCATTGAGAAGGGTTGCCAAGCTTCTAAGAAATACGAGTTTCCGAAATTCCAGCAAATATGTTTTCACCCAATGTCGATGACTTGGTGTTAATGATCTGTACACAAATACCAGTAGGCTCACCAAATTTTGTTCTTCTACTTTGAAGCGTTCGTCTACAGTAGCAATTTTAATATTTAGGTTTCACTCTGTTCTCTCCTATATAGATAGATGAATTTGGAACTCTAAATCCAACATGGTTTGTAGTAGCTCTTTGAAACTTGACAAAATAAAGGAGTTCTCAGTTTTGTCTGTACGATTTGTTTTTACTTCATGTAGCCCTAAGCAGAGACTGTGGAAAAGCACTTCCATTGAAAGGGGTTGCCAAACTTCCAAGAAATTACGAGATTCCGAAATAGCAGCAAATACTTTTTCACCCAATGTTGATGATACGTGGTGTTAATGACAAGTACACAAATCCCCACTTGGCTCACCAAATTTTTGTTCTTCTAGGTTGAAGCGTTCGTTTACAGTAGCAGTTTTATTTTTAGGTTTCACTCTGTTCTCTCCTATATAGATAGATGAATTTGGAACTCTAAATCAAACATGGTTTGTAGTAGCTCTTTGAAACTTGACGAAATAAAGGAGTTCTCAGTTTCGTCTCTACGATTTGTTTCCACTTCATGTAGCCCTAAGCAGAGACTGTGGAAAAGCACTTTCATTGATAGGGGTTGCCAAGCTTCCAAGAAATAACGAGTTTCCGAAATACCAGCAAATATTTTTTCACCCAATCTTGATGTTACTTGTTGGTAATGATCAGTACACAAATCCCACATGGATCACCAAATTTTGATCTTCTTGGTTGAAGCGTTCGTCTACAGTAGCAGTTTTTATATTTAGGTTGCACTCTGTTATCTCCTACATAGATAGATGAATTTGGAACTCTAAAACCAACATGGTGTGTATTAGCTCTTTGAAACTTGACAAAGTAAAGGAGTTCTCAGTTTTGTTTCTATGGTTTGTTTCCTCTTCAATTCGCCCTACCCACAGACTGTGAAAAGCACTTTCATTGAGAGGGGTTGCCAAGCTTTTAAGAAATAACGAGTTTCCGAAAATACCAGCAAATATTTTTTCAACCAATGTCGATGATACTTGGTGGTAATGATCTGTACAAAAATCCCACTTGGCTCACCAAATTTTGTTCTTCTACTTTGGAGCGTTCGTCTACAGTAGCAATTTTAATATTTAGGTTTCACTCTGTTCTCTCCTATATAGATAGATCAATTTGGAACTCTAAATCCAACATGGTTTGTAGTAGCTCTTTGAAAGTTGACAAAATAAAGGAGTTCTCAGTTTTGTCCCTATTGGTTTGTTTCCTCTTCACGTATCCCTAGGCACAGACTGTGGAAGAGCACTTTCATTTAGAGGGTTGCCAAACTTTTAAGAAATAACGAGTTTCCGAAATACCAGCAAATATTTTTCACCCAAACTTGATGACACTTGGTTGTAATGATCGGTATACAAATCAAACTTGGCTCACCAAATTTTGTTCTTCTGGGTTGAAGCGTTCGTCTACAGTAACAGTTTTTATATTGAGGTTTCACTCTGTTCTCTCCTATATAGATAGATGAATTTGGAACTCTAAATCCAACATGGTTTGTAGTAGCTCTTTGAAACTTGACAAAATAAACGTGTTCTCAGTTTTGTCTCTATGATTTGTTTCCACTTCATGTAGCCCTAAGAAGAGACTGTGGGAAAGCACTTTCATTGAAAGGGGTTGCCAAGCTTTCAAGAAATTACGAGTTTCTGATATACCAGCAAATATTTTTTCACCCAATGTTGATGATAATTGAGGGTATTGATCAGTACACAAGTCCCACTTGGCTCACCTAATTTTGTTCTTCTAGGTTGAAACGTTCGTTTACAGTAGCAGTTTTTATATTTATGTTTCACTCTGTTCTCTCCTATATAGATAGATGAATTTGGAAATCTAAATCCAACATGGTTTGTAGTAGCTCTTTGAAAATTGAAAAAATAAAGGAGTTCTCAGTTTTGTCTCTATGATTTGTTTACTCTTCAAGTACACCTAGGCACAGACTGTGGAAAAGCACTTTCATTGAGAGGGGTTGCCAAGCTTCTTAGAAATAACGAGTTTCCGAAATACCAGCAGATATTTTTTCACCCATTGTCGATGATACTTGGTGGTAATGATCTGTACACAAATCCCACTTGGCTCACCAAATTTTGTTCTTCTACTTTGAATCGTTCGTCTACAGTAGCAACTTTAATATTTAGGTTTCACTCTGTTCTCTCCTATATAGATAGATGAATTTGGAACTCTAAATCCAACATGGTGTGTATTAGCTCTTTGAAACTTGACAAAATAAAGGAGTTCTCAGTTTATTCTCTATGATTTGTTTCCGCTTCATGCAGCCCTAAGCAGAGACTGTGGGAAAGCACTTTCATTGAGAGGGGTTGCCAAGCTTCTAAGAAATAACGAGTTTCCGAAATAGCAGCAAGTATTATTTCACCCAATGTTGATGATACGTTGTGGTAATGAAAATTCCAAAAATCCCACTTGGCTCACCAAACTTTCTTCTTCTAGGTGGAAGCATTCGTTTACAGTAGCAGTTTTTATTTTTAGGTTTCACTCTTTTCTCTCCTATATAGATAGATGAATTTGGAACTCTAAATCCAACATGGTTTGTAGTAGCTCTTTGAAAGTTGACAAAATAAAGGAGTTCTCAGTTTTGTCTCTATGGTTTGTTTTCTCCTCAAGTATCCCTAGGCACAGACTGTGGAAAAGCACTTTCATTGAAAGGGGTTGCCAAGCTTCCAATAAATTCCGAGATTCCGAAATACCAGCAAATATTTTTTCACCCAATGTTGATTATACGTTGTGGTAATGACAAGTACACAAATCCCACTTGGCTCACCAAATTATGTTCTCCTAGGTTGAAGCGTTCGTATGCAGTAGCAGTTTTTATATTGAGGTTTCACTCTGTTCTCTCCTATATAGATAGATGAATTTGGAACTCTAAATCCAACATGGTTTGTAGTAGCTCTTTGAAACTTGACACAATAAATGTGTTCTCAGTTTTGTCTCTATGATTTGTTTCCACTTCATGTAGCCCTAAGAAGAGACTGTGGAAAAGCACTTTCATTGAAAGGGGTTGCCAAGCTTTCAAGAAATTACGAGTTTCTGATATACCAGCTAATATTTTTTCACCCAATGTTGATGATAATTGAGGGTATTGATCAGTACACAAGTCCCACTTGGCTCACCTAATTTTGTTCTTCTAGGTTGAAACGTTCGTTTACAGTAGCAGTTTTTATATTTAGGTTTCACTCTGGTCTCTCCTATATAGATAGATGAATTTGGAAATCTAAATCCAACATGGTTTGTAGTAGCTCTTTGAAAATTGAAAAAATAAAGGAGTTCTCAGTTTTGTCTCTATGATTTGTTTCCTCTTCAAGTACCCCTAGGCACAGACTGTGGAAAAGCACTTTCATTGAGAGGGGTTGCCAAGCTTCTTAGAAATAACGATTTTCCGTAATACCAGCAGATATTTTTTCACCCAATGTCGATGATACTTGGTGGTAATGATCTGTACACAAATCCCACTTGGCTCACCAAATTTTGTTCTTCTACTTTGAATCGTTCGTCTACAGTAGCAATTTTAATATTTAGGTTTCACTCTGTTCTCTCCTATATAGATAGATGAATTTGGAACTCTAAATCCAACATGGTGTGTATTAGCTCTTTGAAACTTGACAAAATAAAGGAGTTCTCAGTTTTGTCTCTATGATTTGTTTCCGCTTCATGTAGCCCTAAGCAGAGACTGTGGAAAAGCACTTTCATTGAGAGGGGTTGCCAAGCTTCTAAGAAATAACGAGTTTCCGAAATAGCAGCAAGTATTATTTCACCCAATGTTGATGATACGTCGTGGTAATGAAAATTCCAAAAATCCCACTTGGCTCACCAAATTTTCTTCTTCTAGGTGGAAGCATTCGTTTACAGTAGCAGTTTTTATTTTTAGGTTTCACTCTGTTCTCTCCTATATAGATAGATGAATTTGGAACTCAAAATCCAACATGGTTTGTAGTACCTCTTTGAAAGTTGACAAAATAAAGGAGTTCTCAGTTTTGTCTCTATGGTTTGTTTTCTCTTTAAGTATCCCTAGGCACAGACTGTGGAAAAGCACTTTCATTGAAAGGGGTTGCCAAGCTTCCAATAAATTCCGAGATTCCGAAATACCAGCAAATATTTTTTCACCCAATCTTGACTATACGTGGTGGTAATGACAAGTACACAAATCCCACTTGGCTCACCAAATTATGTTCTCCTAGGTTGAAGCGTTCGTATACAGTAGCAGTTTTTATATTGAGGTTTCACTCTGTTCTCTCCTATATAGATAGATGAATTTGGAACTCTAAATCCAACATGGTTTGTAGTAGCTCTTTGAAACTTGACACAATAAAGGTGTTCTCAGTTTTGTCTCTATGATTTGTTTCCACTTCATGTAGCCCTAAGAAGAGACTGTGGAAAAGCACTTACATTGAAAGGGGTTGCAAAGCTTTCAAGAAATTACGAGATTCTGATATACCAGCAAATATTTTTTCACCCAATGTTAATGATAATTGGGGGTATTGATCAGTACACAAATCTCACTTAGCTCACCTAATTTTGTTCTTCTAGGTTGAAACGTTCGTTTATAGTAGCAGTTTTTATATTTAGGTTTCACTCTGTTCTCTCCTATATAGATAGATGAATTTGGAACTCTAAATCCAACATGGTTTGTAGTAGCTCTTTGAAACTTGACAAAATAAAGTAGTTCTCAGTTTTGTATCTATGGTTTGTTTCCTCTTCAAGTAGCCCTTGGCACAGACTGTGAAAAAGCACTTTCATTGAGAGGGGTTGCCAGGCTTCTAAGAAATAACGAGTTTCCGAAATACCAGCAAATATTTTTTCACCCAATGTTGATGATACTTGGTGGTAATGATCGGTACACAAATCACACTTGGCTCAACACATTTTGTTCTTCTGGGTTGAAGCGTTCGTCTAGAGTAGCAGTTTATATATTTAGGTTTCACTCTGTTCTCTCCGATATAGATAGATGAATTTGGAACTCTAAATCCAACATGGTGTGTATTAGCTCTTTGAAACTTGACAAAATAAAGGAGTTCTCAGTTTTGTCCCTATGGATTGTTTCCTCTTCAAGTAGCCCTGGGCACAGACTGTGGAAAAGCACTTTCATTGAGAGGGGTTGCCTAGCTTCTAAGAAAGAACGAGTTTCCGAAATACCAGCAAATATTTTTTCCACCCAATCTTGATGATACTTGGTGGTAATGATCAGTATACAAATCCCACTTGGCTCACTAAATTGTGTTCTTCTGTGTTGAAGCGTTCATCTACAGTAGCAGTTTTTATTTTTAGGTTTCACTCTGTTCTCTCCTACATAGATAGGTGAATTTGGAACTCTAAATCCAACATGGTTTCTAGTAGCTCTTTGAAACTTGACAAAATAAAGGAGTTCTCAGTTTTGTCTCTATGGTTTGTTTCCTCTTCAAGTAGCCCTAGGCACAGACGGTGAAAAAGCACTTTCATTGAGAGGGGTTGCTAAGATTCTAAGAAATAACGAGTTACCGAAATACCAGCAAATATTTTTTCACCCATTGTTGATGATACTTGGTGGTAATGATCAGTACACAAATCCCACTTGGCTCACCAAATTTTCTTCTTCTAGGTTGAAGCGTTCGTCTACTGTAGAAGTTTTTATATTTAGATTTCCCTCTGTTCTCTCCTATATAGATAGATGAATTTGGAACTCTAAATCCAACATGGTTTGTAGTAGCTCTTTAAAACTTGACAAAATAAAGGAGTTCTCAGTTTTGTCTCTATGATTTGTTTCCGCTTCAAGTAGCCCTAAGGAGAGACTGTGGAAAAGCACTTTCATTGAGAGGGGTTGCCGAGCTTCCATGAAATTACGAGTTTCCGAAATACCAGCAAATATTTTTTCACCCAATCTTGATGATACTTTGTGGTAATGATCGGTACACAAATCCCACTAGGCTCACCAAATTTTGTTCTTCTAGGTTGAAGCGTTCGTCTACAGTAGCAGTTTTTTTTATTTAGGTTTCACTCTGTTCTCTGCTATATAGATAGATGAATTTGGAACTCTAAATCCAACATGGTTTGTAGTAGCTCTTTGATAGTTGACAAAATAAAGGAGTTCTCTGTTTTTTCTCTATGGTTTGTTTCCACTTCAAGTAGTCCTAGGCACAGACTGTGGAAAACCACTTTCATTGAGAGGGGTTGCCAAGCTTCTAAGAAATAACGAGTTTCCGAAAAACCAGCATATATTTTTTCACCCAATGTTGATGATACTTGGTGGTAATGATCAGTACACAAATCCCACTTGGCTCACCAAATGTTGTTCTTCTTCGTTGAAGCGTTCGTCTACAGTAGCAGTTTTTATATTTGGGTATCACTCTGTTCTCTCCTACATAGATAGATGAATTTGGAACTCTAAATCCAACATGGTGTGTAATAGCTCTTTGAAACTTGACAAGGTAAAGGAGTTCTCAGTTTTGTCTCTATGGTTTGTTTCCTCTTCATGTCGCCCTAGGCACAGACTGTGGAAAAGCACTTTAAATGAGAGGGGTTTCCAAGCTTCCAAGAAATAAGGAGTTTCCGAAATACCAGCAAATATTTATCACCCAATCTTGATGATACTTGGTGGTAATGATCGTTACACAAATCACAATTGGCTCACCAAATTTTGTTCTCCTAGGTTGAAGCGTTCGTTTACAGTAGCAGTTTTTCTTTTTAGGTTTTACTCTTTTCTCTCCTATATAGATAGATGAATTTGGAACTCTAAATCCAACATGGTTTGTAGTAGCTCTTTGAAAGTTGACAAAATAAAGGAGTTCTCAGTTTTGTCTCTATGATTTGTTTCCGCTTCATGTAGCCCTAAGCAGAGACTGTGGAAAAGCACTTTCATTGAAAGGGGTTGCCAAGCTTCCAAAAATTACGAGTTTCCGAAATACCAGCAAATATTTTTTCACCCAATGTTGATGATACGTGGTGGTAATGACAAGTACACAAATCCCACTTGGCTTACTAAATTGTTTTCTTCTAAATTGCAACATTCGTTTAAAGTAGCAGTTTTTATTTTTAGGTTTCACTCTTTTCTCTCCTATATAGATAGATGAATTTGGAACTCTAAATCCAACATGGTTTGTAGTAGCTCTTTGAAAGTTGACAAAATAAAGGAGTTCTCAGTTTTGTCTCTATGGTTTGTTTCCTCTTCAAGTATTCCTAGGCACAGACTGTTTAAAAGCCCTTTCATTGAGAGGGGTTGCCAAGCTTCTAAGTAATAACGAGATTCCGAAATACCAGCAAATATTTTTTCACTCAACCTTGATGATACTTGGTGGTAATGATCGGTACACAAATCCCACTTGGCTCACCAAATTTTGTTCTTATGGGTTGAAGCGTTCGTCTACAGTAGCAGTTTTTATATTTACGTTTCACTCTGTTCTCTCCTACATAGATAGATGAATTTGGAACTCTAAATCCTACATGGTGTGTAATAGCTCTTTGAAACTTGACGAATTAAAGGAGTTCTCAATTTTGTCTCAATGGTTTGTTTCCTCTTCAAGTAGCCCTAGGCACAGACTGTGAAAAAGCACTTTCATTGAGAGGGGTTGCCAGGCTTCTAAGAAATAACGAGTTTCCGAAATACCAGCAAATATTTTTTCACCCAATGTTGATGATACTTGGTGGTAATTATCAGTACACAAATCCCACTTGGCTCACCATATTTTGTTCTTCTTGGTTGAAGCGTTCGTCTACAGTAGCAGTTTTTATATTTAGGTTTCACTCTGTTCTCTCCTATATAGATAGATGAATTTGGAACTCTAAATCCAACATGAGTGTAATAGCTCTTTGAAACTTGACAAAGTAAAAGAGTTCTCAGTTTTGTCTCTATGGTTTGTTTCCTCTTCAAGTCGCTCTAGGCACAGACTGTGGAAAAGCACTTTCATTGAGAGGGGTTGCCAAGGTTTTAAGAAATAACGAGTTTCCGAAATACCAGGAAATATTTTTTCACCCAATTTTGATAATAATTGGGGGTAATGATCAGTACTCAAATCCCAGTTGGCTCACCAAATTTTCTTCTTCTAGGTAGAAGCGTTCGTTTACAGTAGCAGTTTTTAATTTTAGGTTTCACTCTGTTCTCTCCTATAGAGATAGATGAATTTGGAACTCTAAATCCAACATGGTTTGCAGTAGCTCTTTGAAACTTGACAAAATAAAGGAGTTCTCAGTTTTGTCTCTATGGTTTGTTTCCTCTTCAAGTAGCCCTGGGCACAGACTGTGGAAAAGCACTTTCATTGAGAGGGGTTGCCAAGCTTTTAAGAAACAATGAGTTTCCGAAATACCAGCAAATATTTTTTCACCCAATGTTGATGATACTTGGTGGTAATGATCAGTACACAAATCACACTTTCCTCACTATTGAGTTCTTCTAGGATGAAGCGTTCGTCTACAGTTGCAGATTTTATATTTAGGTTTCTCTCTTTTCTCTCCTATATAGATAAATAAATTTGGAACTCTAAATCCAACATTTTTTGTAGTAGCTCTTTGAAACTTGACAAAATAATGGAGTTCTCAGTTTTGTCTCTATGGTTTGTTTCCTCTTCAACTATCCCTAGTTACAGACTGTGCAAAAGCACTTTCATTGAAAGGGGTTGCCAAGCTTCTAAAAAATAACGAGTTTCTGAAATATCAGCAAATATTTTTTCACCCAATCTTGATGATACTTGGTGGGGATGATGGATTCACAAATCCCACTTGGCTCACCAATTTTTGTTTTTCTAGATTGAAGCGTTCATCTACAGTAGCAGTTTTTTATGTTTAGGTTTCACTCTGTTCTCTGCTATATTGATAGATGAATTTGGAACTCTAAATCCAGTATGGTTTGCAGTAGCTCTTTGAAACTTGACAAAATAAAGTAGTTCTCGTTTTTTCTCTATGTTTTGTTTCCTCTTCAAGTAGTCCTAGGCACAGACTGTGGAAAAGCACTTTCATTGAGAGGGGTTGCCAAGCTTTTAAGAAATAACGAGTTTCCGAAATACCAGCAAATATTTTTTAACCGAATCTTGATGATACTTGGTGGTATTGATCAGTACACAAATCCCTCTTGGCTTTCCAAATTTTGTTCTTCTAGGTTGAAGCGTTCGTTTACAGTAGCAGTTTTTATTTTTAGGTTTCACTCTGTTCTCTCCGATATAGATAGATGAATTTGGAACTCTAAATCGAACATGGTTTGTAGTAGCTCTTTGAAACTTAACAAAATAAAGGAGTTCTCAGTTTTGTCTATATGGATTGTTTCCTCTTCAAGTAGCCCTAGGAACTGACTGTGGAAAAGCACTTTCATTGAGAGGGGTTGCCAAGCTTCTAAGAAATAACGAGTTTCTGAAATACCAGCAAATATTTTTTCACCCAATCTTGATGATACTTGGTGGTGATGATCGGTCCACAAATCCCACTTGGCTCACCAATTTTTGTTCTTCTATGTTGAAGCGTTCGTCTACAGTAGAAGTTGTTATATATAGGTTTCCCTCTGTTCTCTCCTATACAGATAGATGAATTTGGAACTCTAAATACAACGTGGTTTGTAGTAGCTCTTTGAAACTTGACAAAATAAAGTGGTTCCTATTTTTGTCTCTATGGTTTGTTTTATCTTCAAGTAGCCCTAGGCAGAGACTGTGGAAAAGCACTTTCATTGAGAGGGGTTGCCAAGCTTCTAAGAAATAACGAGTTTCCGAAATACCAGGAAATATTTTTTCATCCAATCTTGATGATACTTGGTGGTAATGATCAGTACACAAATCCCACTTGGCTCACCAAATTTTGTTCTTCTACCTTGACGCGTTCGTCTACAGTAGCACTTTTTATATGTAGGTTTCACTCTGTACTCTCCTGTATAGATAGATGAATTTGGAACTCTAAATCCAACATGATTTTCAGTAGCACTTTGAAACTTGACAAAATAAAGGAGTTCTCAGGTCAGTCTCTATGATTTGGTTCCTCTTCAAGTAGCCCTAAGCAGGGACTGTGGAAAAGCACTTTCATTGAAAGGTGTTGCCAAGCTTCCAAAAAATTACGAGTTTCCGAAATACCAGCAAATATTTTTTCACCCAATCGTGATGATACCTGGTGGTAATGATCAGTACACAAATCCCACTTGGCTCACAAAATTATGTTCTTCTAGGTCTTAGCGTTCGTCTACAGCACCAGTTTTTATATGTAGGTTTCACTGTCTTCTCTCTTATATAGATAGATGAATTTGGAACCCTAAATCCAACATCTTTTCTAGTAGCTCTTTGAAACTTGACAAAATAAAGGAGTTCTCAGTTTTGTATCTATGATTTGTTTCCGCTTCATATAGCCCTAAGCAGAGAATGTGGAAAAGCACTTTCATTGAAGGGTTGGCCAAGCTTCCAAGAAATTACGAGTTTCCGAAATACCAGCAAATATTTTGTCACCCAATGGTGATGATACGTGGTGGTAAAGATCGGTACACAAATCCCACTTGGCTCACAAAATTTTGTTCTTCTAGGTTGAAGCGTTCGTCTACAGTAGCAGTTTTTATTTTTAGGTTTCACTCTGTTCTCTCCTATATAAATAAATGAATTTGGAACTCTAAATCCAAAATGGTTTGTAGTAGCTCTTTGAAACTTGTCAAAATAAAAGAGTTCTCAGTTTTGTCTCTATGGTTTGTTTCCTCTTCAAGTAGCCCTTGGCACAGACTGTGGAAAAGCACTTTCATTTAGAGGGGTTCCCAAGCTTCTAAAAAATAACGAGTTTCTGAAATATCAGCAAATATTTTTTTACCCAATCTTGATGATACTTGGTGGTGATGATCGGTCCACAAATCCCACTTGGCTCACCAATTTTTGTTCTTCTAGTTTGAAGCGTTCGTCTACAGTAGAAGTTGTTATATTTATGTTTCCCTCTGTTCTCTCCTATACAGATAGATGAATTTGGAACTCTAAATCCAACGTGGTTTGTAGTAACTCTTTGAAACTTGACAAAATAAAGTAGTTCTCAGTTTTGTCTCTATGGTTTGTTTCCTCATCAAGTAGTCCTAGGCACAGACTGTGGAAAAGCACTTTCATTGAGAGGGGTTGCCAAGCTTTTAAGAAATAACGAGTTTCCGAAATACCAGCAAATATTTTTTCACCGAATCTTGATGATACTTGGTGGTAATGATCAGTACACAAATCCCACTTGGCTCACCAAATTTTGTTCTTCTAGTTTGAAGCATTCGTTTACAGTAGCAGTTTTTATTTTTAGGTTTCACTCTGTTCTCTCCTATATAGATAGATGTATTTGGAACTCTAAATCCAACATGGTTTGTAGTGGCTCTTTGAAACGTGACAAAATAAAGTAGGTCTCAGTTTTGTCTGTATGGATTGTTTCCTCTTTAAGTAGCCCTAGGCAATGACTGTGGAAAAGCACTTCCATTGAAAGGGGTTGCCGAGCTTCCAATAAATTACGAGTTTCCAAAATACCACCAAAAATTTCTTAACCCAATGTTGATGATACGTGGTGGTAATGATCAGTACACAAATACCACTTGGCTCACCAAATTTTGTTCTTCTAGGTTGAAGCGTTCGTCTACAATCGCAGTTTTTATGTTTAGGTTTCACTCTGTTCTCTCCTACATAGTTAAAGAATTTGGAACTCTAAATCCAACATGGTTTGTAGTAGCTCTTTGAAACTTGTCAAAATAAAAGAGTTCTCAGTTTTGTCTCTATGGTTTGTTTCCCCTTCAAGTAGCCCTTGGCACAGACTGTGGAAAAGCACTTTCATTGAGAAGGGTTGCCAAGCTTCTAAGAAATAACGAGTTTCCGAAATACCAGCAAATATTTTGTCACCCAATGTTGATGATACGTGGTAGTAAAGATCGGTACACAAATCCCACTTGGCTCACCAAATTTTGTTCTTCTAGGTTGAAGCGTTCGTCTACAGTAGCAGTTTTTATGTTTAGGTTTCACTCTGTTCTCTGCTATGTAGATAGATAAATTCGGAACTCTAAATCCAGTATGGTTTGCAGTAGCTCTTTGAAACTTGACAAAATAAAGTAGTTCTCAGTTTTATCTCTATGTTTTGTTTCCTCTTCAAGTAGTCCTAGGCACAGACTGTGGAAAAGCACTTTCATTGAGAGGGGTTGCCAAGCTTCTAAGGAATAACGAGTTTCTGAAATACCAGCAAATATTTTTTCACCAAATGTTGATGATACGTGGTGGTAATGACAAGTACACCAATCCCACTTGGCTCACCAAATTATGTTTTGCTAGGTTGAAGCGTTTGTTTACAGTAGCAGTTTTTATTTTTAGGTTTCACTCTGTTCTCTCCTATATAGATAGATGAATTTGGAACTCTAAATCCAACATGGTTTGTAGTAGCTCTTTGAAACTTGACAAAATAAATAAGTTCTCAGTGTTGTCTCTATGGTTTGTTTCCTCTTCAAGGAGCCCTAGGCCCAGACTGTGGAAAAGCACTTTCATTGAGAGGGGTTGCCAAGCTTCTAAGAAATAACGAGTTCCGAAATACCAGCAAATATTTTTTCACCGAATCTTGATGATACTTGGTGGTGATGATCGGTTCACAAATCCCACTTGGCTCACCAAATTTTGTTCTTCTAGGTTGAATCGTTCGTCTACAGTAGCAGTTTTTATATTTTGGTTTCACTATGTTCTCTCCTATATAGATAGATGAATTTGGAACTCTAAATCCAACATGGTTTGTAGTAGCTATTTGAAACTTGACAAAATAAAAGAGTTCTTGGTTTGTCTCTGTGGTTTGTATCCTCTTCAAGTAGCCCTAGGCACAGACTGTGGAAAAGCACTTTCATTGAGAGCGGTTGCCAAGCTTCTAAGAATTAACGAGTTTCCGAAATACCAGCAAATATTTTTTCACCCAGTCTTGATGATACTTGGTGGTGAATATCGGTAAACAAATTCCACTTGGCTCACCAAATTTTGTTCTTCTAGTTTGAAGCATTCGTCTACAGTATCAGTTTTTATTTATAGGTTTTAGTCTGTTCTCTCCTATATAGATAGATGAATTAGGAACTCTAAATCCAACATGGTTTGTAGTAGCTCTTTGAAACTTGACAAAATAAAGGAGTTCTCAGTTTTGTCTCTGTAATTTGTTTCCGTTTCAAGTAGCCTTAAGCAGAGACTGTGGAAAAGAACTTTCATTGAGACGAGTTGCCAAGCTTCTAAGAAATAACGAGTTTCTGAATTACCAGCAAATATTTTTTCACCCAATCTTGATGATACTTGGTGGTGAAGATCGGTACGCAAATCCCACTTGGATCACCAAATTTTGTTCTTCTAGGTTGAAGCGTTCGCCTACAGTAGCAGTTTTTATATTTAGGTTTCACTCTGTTCTCTCCTATATAGATAGATGAATTTGGAACTCTAAATCCAATATGGTTTGTAGTAGCTCTTTGAAACTTGAGAAAATAAAGGGGTTCTTAGTTTTGTCTCTATGATTTGTTTCCGCTTCAAGTAGCCCTAAGCAGAGACTGTGGAAAAGCACTTTCATTGAGAGGGGTTGCCAAGCTTCCAAGAAATTACGAGTTTCCGAAATACCAGCAAATATTTTTTCACCCAATCTTCATTATACGTGGTGGTAATGACAAGTACACAAATCCCACTTGGCTCACCAAATTTTGTTCTTCGAGGTTGAAGCGTTCGTTTACAGTAGCAGTTTTTAATTTTAGGTTTCACTACGTTCTCTCCTATATAGATAGATGAATTTGGAACTCTAAATCCAACATGGTTTGTAGTAGCTCTTTGAAACTTGACAAAATAAAGAAGTTCTCAGTTTTGTCTCTATGTTTGTTTCCTCTTCAAATAGTCTTAGGCACAGTCTGTGGAAAAGCACTTTCATTGAGAGGGGTTGCCAAGCTTCTAAAAATAACGAGTTTCCGAAATATCGGCAAATATTTTTTCACCCAATCTTGATGATACTTGCTGGTAATGATCAGTACGCAAATCCCACTGGCTTACCAAATTTTGTTCATCTAGGTTGAAGCGTTCGTTTACAGTAGTAGTTTTTATTTTTAGGTTTCACTCTGATCTCTCCTATGTAGATAGATGAATTTGGAACTCTAAATCCAACATGGTTAGTAGTAGCTCTTTGAAACTTGAAAAAATAAAGGAGTTCTCAATTATGTCTCTATGATTTGTGTCCGCTTCTGTATCCCTAAGCAGAGACTGTGGGAAAGCACTTTCATTGAAATGGGGTGCCAAGCTTCCAAGAAATTACGAGTTTCCGAAATAGCAGCAAATATTTTTGCACCCAATGTTGATGACACGTGGTGGTAATGACAAGTACACCAATCCCACTTGGCTCACCAAATTTTGTTTTGCTAGGTTGAAGCTTTCGTTTACAGTAGCAGTTTATATTTTTACGTTCCCTCTGTTCTCTCCTATATATATAAAAGAATTTGGAACTCTAAATCCAACATGGTTTGTAGTAGCTATTTGAAACTTGACAAAATAAAAGAGTTCTCGGTTTGTCTCTGTGGTTTGTTTCCTCTTCAAGTAGCCCTAGGCACAGACTGTGGAAAAGCACTTTCATTGAGAGCGGTTGCCAAGCTTCTAAGAAATAACGAGTTTCCAAAATACCAGCAAATATTTTATCACACAATCTTGATGATACTTGGTGGTGATGATCGGTAAACAAATTCCACATGGGCTCACCAAATTTTGTTCTTCTAGGTTGAAGCATTCGTCTACACTAGCAGTTTTTATTTTTAGGATTTACTCTGTTCTCTCCTATATAGATAGATGAATTAGGAACTCTAAATCCAACATGGTTTGTAGTAGCTTTTGAAACTTGACAAAATAAAGGAGTTCTCAGTTTTGTTCTCTGTGATTTGTTTCTGCTTCAAGTAGCCCTAAGCAGAGACTCTGGAAAAAGCACTTTCATTGAGAGGGGTTGCCAAATTCTAAGAAATAACGAGTTTCCGAAATACCAGCAAATTTTTTTTCACCCAATCTTGATGATACTTGGTGGTGAGGATCGGTAAACAAATCCCACTTGGCTCACCAAATTTTGTTCTTCTAGGTTGAAGCGTTCGTCTACAGTAGCAGTTTTTATATTTAGGTTTAACTATGTTCTCTCCTAAATAGATAGATGAATTTGGAACTCTAAATCCAACATGGTTTGTAGTAGCTATTTGAAACTTGACAAAATAAAGGAGTTCTCAGTTTTGTCTCTATGGTTTGTTTCCTCTTCAAGTAGCCCTAGGCACAGACTGTGGAAAAAGCACTTTCATTGAGAGGGGTTGCCAAGCTTCTAAGAAATAACGAGTTTCCGAAATACCAGCAAATATTATTTTCTCCCAATCTTGATGATACTTGGTGGTAATGATCAGTACACAAATCCCACTTGGCTCAACAAATTATGTTCTTCTAGGTTGTAGCGTTTCTTCTACAGCACCAGTTTTTATATGTAGGTTTCACTATCTTCTCTCTTATAAAGATAGATGAATTTGGAACCCCAAATCCAACATCTTTTATAGTAGCTCTTTGAAACTTGACAAAATGTAGTAGTTCTCAGTTTTGTCTTTATGGATTGATTTCTCTTCAAGTAGCCCTAAGCAGAGATTGTGAGAAAAACACTTTCATTGAAAGGGCTTGCCAATCTTCCAAGAAATTACGAGTTTCTGAAATATCAGCAAATATATTTTCACCCAATCGTGATGATACGTGGTGGTAATGATCAGTACACAAATCCCACTTGGCTCCACAAATTTTGTTCTTCAAGGTTTGAAGCGTTCGTCTACAATAGCAGTTTGTATGTTTAGGTTTCACTCTGTTCTCTGCTATATAGATAGATGAATTTGGAACTCTAAATCCAACATTGTTTGTAGTGGCTCTTTGAAACTTGACAAAATAAAGGAGTTCTCAGTTTTGCCTCTATGGTTTGTTTCCTCTTCAAGTAGCCCTAGGCAAAGACTGTGGAAAAACACTTTCATTGAGAGGGGTTGCCAAGCTTCTAAAAAATAATGAGTTTCCGAAATACCAGGAAATATTTTTTCACCCAATCTTGATGATACTTGGTGGTAATGACAAGTACAAAAATCCCACTTGGCTCACCATATTTTGGTCTTCTAGGTTGAAGCGTTCGTCTACAGTAGCAGTTTTTATATTTAGGTTTCACTCTGTTCTCTCCTATATAGATAGATGAATTTGGAACTCTAAATCCAATGTGGTTTGCAGTAGCTCTTTGAAACTTGACAAAATAAAGGTGTTCTCAGTTTTTTCTATATGGATTGTTTCCTCTTCAAGTAGCCCTAGGCACTGAATGTGGAAAAGCACTTTCATTGAGAGGGGTTGCCAAGCTTCTAAGAAATAACGAGTTTCCGAAATACCAGCAAATATTTTTTCAGCGAATCTTGATGATACTTGGTGGTGATGATCGGTACACAAATCCCACTTGGCTCACCAAATTTTGTTCTTCTAGGTTGAAGCGTTCGTCTACAGTAGCAGTTTTTATGTTTAGGTTTCACTCTGTTCTCTGCTATATAGATAGATGAATTTGGAACTCTAAATCCAACATGGTTTGTAGTAGCTCTTTGAAACTTGTCAAAATAAAAGAGTTCTCAGTTTTGTCTCTATGGTTTGTTTCCTCTTCAAATAGCCCTAGGCACAGACTGTGGAAAAACACTTTCATTGAGAGGGGTTGCCAGCTTCTAAGAAATAACGAGTTTCTGAAATACCAGCAAATATTTTTTCACCCAAACATGATGATACTTGGTGGTGATGAGCGGTCCACAAATCCAACTTGGCTCACCAAGTTTTGTTCTTCTAGGTTGAAGCTTTCGTCTACAGTAGCAGTTTTATATTTAGGTTTCACTCTGTTCTCTCCTTTATAGATAGATAAATTTGGAACTCTAAATCCAACATGGTTTGTAGTAGCTCTTTGAAACTTGACAAAATAAAGGAGGTCTCCGTTTTGTCTCTTTGGATTGTTTCCTCTTTAAGTAGCCCTAGGCACAGACTGTGGAAAAGCACTTTCATTGAGAGGGGTTGCCAAGCTTCTAAAAAATAACGAGTTTCTGAAATACCAGGAAATATTTTTTCAACCAATCTTGATGATACTTGGTGGTAATGACAAGTACACAAATCCCACTTTGCTCACCATATTTTTTTCTTCTAGGTTGAAGCGTTCGTCTAGAGTAGAAGTTTTTATTTTTAGGTTTCACTCTGTTCTCTCCTCTATATATAGATGAATTTGGAACTCTAAATCCAACATGGTTTGTAGTACCTCTTTGAAACTTGTCAAAATAAAAGAGTTCTCAGTTTTGTCTCTTTGGATTGTTTCCTCTTTAAGTAGCCCTAGGCACAGACTGTGGAAAAGCACTTTCATTGAGAGGGGTTGCCAAGCCTCTAAAAAATAACGAGTTTCCGAAATACCAGCAAATATTTTTTCACTCAATCTTGATGATACTTGGTGGTGATGATCGGTAACAAATCCCACTAGGCTCACCAATGTTGTTCTTCTAGGTTTAAGCGTTCGTCTACTGTAGAAGTTTTTATATTTAGGTTTCCCTCTGTTCTCTCCTATATAGATAGATGAAATTGGAACTCTAAATCCAACATGGTTTGCAGTAGCTCTTTGAAACTTGACAAAATAAAGTAGTTCTCAGTTTTGTCTCTATGGTTTGTTTCCTCTTCAAGTAGCCCTAGGCACAGACTGTGGAAAAGCACTTTCATTGAGAGGGGTTGCCAAGCTTCTAAGAAATAACGAGTTTCCGAAATACCAGAAAATATTTTTTCACCCAATCTTGATGATACTTGGTGGTAATGATCAGTACACAAAACCCCACTTGGCTCAACAAATTATGTTCTTCTAGGTTGTAGCGTTCTTCTACAGCACCAGTTTTTATATGTAGGTTTCACTGTCTTCTCTCTTATATAGATAGATGAACTTGGAACCCCAAATCCAACATCTTTTATAGTAGCTCTTTGAAACTTGACAAAATGTAGTAGTTCTCAGTTTTGTCTTTATGGATTGATTTCTCTTCAAGTAGCCCTAAGCAGAGATTGTGGAAAAGCACTTTCATTGAAAGGGGTTGCCAATCTTCCAAGAAATTACGAGTTTCTGAAATATCAGCAAATATATTTCACCCAAACGTGATGATACGTGGTGGTAATGATCAGTACACAAATCCCACTTGGCTCACCATATTTTGTTCTTCTAGGTTTGAAGCGTTCGTCTACAGTAGCAGGTTTTATGTTTAGGTTTCACTATGTTCTCTGCTATATAGATAGATGAATTTGGAACTCTAAATCCAACATGGTTTGTAGTGGCTCTTTGAAACTTGACAAAATAAAGGAGTTCTCAGTTTTGTCTCTATGGTTTGTTTCCTCTTCAAGTAGCCCTAGGCAAAGACTGTGGAAAAGCACTTTCATTGAAAGGGGTTGCCAAGCTTCTAAAAAATAATGAGTTTCCAAATACCAGGAAATATTTTTTCACCCAATCTTGATGATACTTATTGGTAATGACAAGTACAAAAATCCCACTTGGCTCACCAAATTTTGTTCTTCTAGGTTAAAGCGTTCTTCTACAGTAGGAGTTTATATGTTTAGGTTTCACTCTGTTCTCTGCTATATAGATAGATGAATTTGGAACTCTAAATCCAACATGGGTTGTAGTGGCTCTTTGAAACTTGACAAAATAAAGGAGTTCTCAGTTTTTCTCTATGGTTTGTTTCCTCTTCAAGTAGCCCTAGGCACAGACTGAGGAAAAGCACTTTCATTGAGAGGGGTTGCCAAGCTTCTAAAAAATAACGAGTTTCTGAAATACCAGCAAATATTTTTTCACCCAATCTTGATGATACTTAGTGGTGATTTGCGGTCCACAAATCCAACTTGGCTCAAAAAATTTGGTTATTCTATGTTGAAGCGTTCGTCTACAGTAGCAGTTTTTGTATTCAGGTTTCACTCTGTTTTCTCCTATATAGATAGATTAATTTGGAACTCTAAATCCAATGTGGTTTGCAGCAGCTCTTTGAAACTTGACAAAATAAAGGAGTTCTCAGTTTTGTCTCTATGGTTTGTTTCCTCTTCACATAGCCCTAGGCACTGACTGTGGAAAAGCACTTTCATTGAAAGGGGTTGTCAGCTTCTAAGAAATAACGAGTTTCCGAAATACCAGGAAATATTTTTTCACCCAATCTTGATGATACTTGGTGGTAATCACAAGTACACAAATCCCACTTTGCTCACCAAATTTTGTTCTTCTAGGTTGAAGCGTTCGTCTACAGTAGTAGTTTTTATATTTAGGTTTCACTCTGTTCTCTGCTTTATAGATAGATGAACTTGGAACTCTAAATCCAACATGGTTTGTAGAAGATCTTTGAAACTTGACAAAATAAAGGAGTTCTCAGTTTTGTCTCTACGGTTTGTTTCCTCCTCAAGGAGCCCTATGCACATACTGTGGAAAACCACTTTCATTGAGTGGGGTTGCCAAGCTTCTAAGAAATAACGAGTTTCCGAAATACCACCAAATATTTTTTCACAAAATCTTGATGATACTGGGTGGTAATGATCAGTACACACATCCCACTTGGCTCACCGAATTTTCTTCTTCTGGGTTGAAGCGTTCATTAACAAGAGCAGTTTTTATTTTTAGGTTTCCATCAGTTCTCTCCTATATTGATAGATGAATTTTGAACTCTATATCCAACATGGTTTGTCGTAGCTCTTTGAAACTTGACAAAATAAAGGAGTTCTCAGTTTTGTCTCTATGGAATGTTTCCTCTTCAAGTAGTCCTAGGCACAGACTGTGGAAAAGCACTTTCATTGAGAGGGGTTGCCAAGCTTCTGAGAATAACGAGTTTCCGAAATACCAGAAAATATTTTCTCACCCAATCTTGATGATACTTGGTGGTAATGATCAGTATACAAATCCCACTTGGCTCACCAAATTTTGTTCTTCTAGTTTGAAGCATTCGTTTACAGTAAGAGTTTTTAATTTTTAGGTTTCACTCTGTTCTCTCCTATATAGATAGATAAATTTGGAACTCTAAATCCAACATGGTTTGTAGTAGCTCTTTGAAACTTGAAAAAATAAAGGAGGTCTCAGTTTTGTCTCTATGGATTGTTTCCTCTTTAAGTAGCCCTAGGCAATGACTGTGGAAAAGCACATTCATTGAGAGGGGTTGCCACGCTTCCAAGAAATTACGAGTTTCCGAAATACCAGCAAATATTTTTTCACCCAATCTTGATGATATTGGTGGTTATGAGCGGTCCACAAATCCAACTTGGCTCACCAAATTTTGTTCTTCTAGGTTGAAGCGTTCGTCTACAGTAGCAATTTTTATATTTAAGTTTCACTCTGTTCTCTCCTATATAGATAGATGAATTTGGAACTCTAAATCCAACATGGTTTGTAGTGGCTCTTTGAAACTTGACAAAGTAAAGGAGTTCTCAGTTTTGTCTCTATGGTTTGTTTCCTCTTCAAGTAGCCCTAGGCACAGACTGTGGAAAAGCACTTTCATTGAGAGGGGTTGCCAAGCTACTAAAAAAAAAACGAGTTTCCGAAATATCAGGGAATATTTTTTCACCCAATCTTGATGATACTTGGTGGTAATGACAAGTACACAAATCCCACTTGGCTCACCATATTTTGTTCTTCTAGGTTGAAGCGTTCGTCTACAGTAGCAACTTTTATTTTTAGGTTACACTCTGTTCTCTCCTATATAGATATATGAATTTGGAACTCTAAACCCAACATGGTTTGTAGTAGCTCTTTGAAACTTGTCAAAATAAAAGAGTTCTCAGTTTTGTCTCTATTGTTTGTTTCCTCTTCAAGTAGCCCTAGGCACTGACTGTGGAAAAGCACTTTCATTGAGAGGGGTTGCCAAGCGTCTAAGAAATAACGAGTTTCTGAAATACCAGCAAATATTTTTTCACCCAAACTTGATGATACTTGGTGGTGATGAGCGGTCCACAAATCCAACTTGGCTCACCAAATTTGGTTCTTCTAGGTTGAAGCGTTCGTCTACAGTAGCAGTATTTATATTTAGATTTCACTCTGTTCTCTCCTAAATAGATAGATGAAATTGGAACTCTAAATCCAACATGGTTTGTAGTAGCTATTTGAAACTTGACAAAATAAAAGGGTTCTCAGTTTTTGTTTCTGTGGTTTGTTTCCTCTTTAAGTAGCCCTAGGCACAGACTGTGGAAAAGCACTTTCATTGAGATGGGTTGCCAAGCTTCTAAGAAATAACGAGTTTCCGAAATACCAGCAAATATTTTTTCACCCAATCTTGATGATACTCTGTGGTGATGGTCGGTAAACAAATCCCACTAAGCTCACCAAATTTTGTTCTTCTAGGTTGAAGCGTTCATCTACTGTAGCAGTTTTTATATTTAGGGTTCCTCTGTTCTCTCCTATATATAGATGAATTTGGAACTCTAAATTCAACATGGTTTGCAGTAGCTCTTTGAAACTTGACAAAATGAAGTAGTTCTCAGTTTTGTCTCTATATTTTGTTTCCTCTTCAAGTAGCCCTAGGCACAGACTGCGGAAAAGCACTTTCATTGAGAGGGGTTGCCAAGCTTCTAAGAAATAACGAGTTTCCGAAATACCAGCAAATATTTTTTAACCAAATCTTGATGATACTTGGTGGTAATGATCAGTACACAAATCCCACTTGGCTCACCAAATTTTGTTCTTCTAGTTTGAAGCATTCGTTTACAGTGGCAGTTTTTATTTTTAGGTTTCACTCTGTTCTCTCCTATATAGATAGATAAATTTGGAACTCTAAATCCAACATGGTTTGTAGTAGCTCTTTGAAACTTGAAAAAATAAAGGAGGTCTCAGTTTTGTCTCTATGGATTGTTTCCTCTTTAAGTAGCCCTAGGTAGTGACTGTGGAAAAGCACTTTCATTGAGAGGGGTTGCCAATCTTCCAAGAAATTACGAGTTTCCGAAATAACAGCAAATATTTTTTCACCCAATCTTGATGATACTTGGTGGTGATGAGCGGTCCACAAATCCAACTTGGCTCACCAAATTTTGTTCTTCTAGGTTGAAGCGTTCGTCTACAGTAGCAGTTTTTATATTTAGGTTTCACTCTGTTCTCTCCTATATAGATAGATGAATTTGGAACGCTAAATCCAATATGGTTTGCAGTAGCTCTTTTAAAACTTGACAAAATAAAGTAGTTCTCAGTTTTGTCTCTATGATTTGTTTCCGCTTCAAGTAGCCCTAAGCAGTGACTGTGGAAAAGCACATTCATTGAGAGGGGTTGCCAAGCTTCCAAGACATTACGAGTTTCCAAAATAACAGCAAATATTTTTTCACCCAATCTTGATGATTCTTGGTGGTAATGATCAGTATACAAATCCCACTTCGCTCACCAAATTTTGTTCTTCTAGGTTGAAGCGTTCGTCTACAGTCGCAGTTTTTATGTTTAGGTTTCACTCTGTTCTCTCGTATATAGATAGATGAATTTGGAACTCTAAATCCAACATGGTTTGTAGCGGCTCTTTGAACTTGACAAAATAAAGGAGTTCTCAGTTTTGTCTCTATGGTTTGTTTCCTCTTCAAGTAGCCCTAGGCACTGATTGTGGAAAAGCACTTTCATTGAGAGGGGTTGCCAAGCTTCTAAGAAATAACGAGTTTCTGAAATACCAGCAAATACTTTTTCACCCAAACTTGATGTTACTTGGTGGTGATGAGCGGTCCACAAATCCAACTTGGCTCACCAAATTTGGTTATTCTAGGTTGAAGCGTTCGTCTACAGTAGCAGTTTTTATATTTAAGATTCACGCTGTTCTCTCCTATATAAATAGATGAATTTGGAACTCTAAATCCAACATGGTTTTTAGTGGCTCTTTGAAACTTGACAAAGTAAAGGAGTTCTCAGTTTTGTCTCTATGGTTTGTTTCCTCTTCAAGTAGCCCTAGGCACAGACTGTGGAAAAGCACTTTCATTGAGAGGGGTTGCCAAGCTACTAAAAAAAAACGAGTTTCCGAAATACCAGGAAATATGTTTTCACCCAATCTTGATGATACTTGGTGGTAATGACAAGTACACAAATCCCACTTGGCTCACCATATTTTGTTCTTCTAGGTTGAAGCGTTCGTCTACAGTAGCAATTTTTATTTTTAGGTTTCACTCTGTTCTCTCCTATATAGATAGATGAATTTGGAACTCTAAATCCAACATGGTTTGTAGTAGCTCTTTGAAACTTGTCAAAATAAAAGAGTTCTCACTTTTGTCTCTATGGTTTGTTTCCTCTTCAAGTAGCCCTAGGCACTGACTGTGGAAAAGCACTTTCATTGAAAGGGGTTGCCAAGCTTCTGAGAAATAAGGAGTTTCTGAAATAACAGCAAATATTTTTTCACCCAAACTTGATGATACTTGGTGGTGATGAGCGGTCCACAAATCCAACTTGGCTCACCAAATTTGGTTCTTCTAGGTTGAAGCGTTCGTCTACAGTAGCAGTTTTTATATTTAGGTTTCACTCTGTTCTCTCCTATATAGATAGATGAATTTGGAACTCTAAATCCAATGTGGTTTGCAGTAGCTCTTTGAAACTTGACAAAATAAAGGAGTTCTCAGTTTTGTCTATATGTATTGTTTCCTCTTCAAGTAGCCCTAGGCACTGACTGTGGAAAAGCACTTTCATTGAGAGGGGTTGCCAAGCTTCTAAGAAATAACGAGTTTCCGAAATACCAGCAAATATTTTTTCACCGAATTTTGATGATACTTGGTGGTGATGATCGGTACACAAATCCCACTTGGCTCACCAAATTTTGTTCTTCTAGGTTGAAGTGTTCGTCTACAATAGCAGTTTTTATGTTTAGGTTTCACTCTGTTCTCTCCTAAATAGATAGGTGAATTTGGAACTCTAAATACAACATGGTTTGTAGTAGCTATTTGAAACTTGACAAAATAAAAGAATTCTCAGTTTTGTCTCTGTGGTTTGTTTCCTCTTTAAGTAGCCCTAGGCACAGACTGTGGAAAAGCACTGTCATTAAGAGCGGTTGCCAAGCTTTAAGAAATAACGAGTTTCCGAAATACCAGCAAAAATTTTTTCACCCAATCTTGATGATACTTGGTGGTGATGATTGGTAAACAAATCTCACTAGGCTCACCATATTTTGTTCTTCTAGGTTTAAGCGTTCGTCTATTGAGGCAGTTTTTATATTTAGGTTTCCCTCTGTTCTCTCCTAATAGATAGATGAATTTGGAACTCTAAATCCAACATGGTTTGCAGTAGTTCTTTGAAACTTGACAAAATAAAGTAGTTCTCAGTTTTGTCTCTATGGTTTGTTTCCTCTACAAGTAGCCCTAGGCACAGACTGCGGAAAAGCACTTTCATTGAGAGGGGTTGCCAAGCTTCTAAGAAATAACGAGTTTCCGAAATACCTGCAAATATTTTTTCACCCAATCTTGAAGATACTTGGTGGTAGTGATCAGTACACAAATACCACTTGGCTCACCAAATTTTGTTCTTCTAGTTTGAAGCATTCGTTTACAGTAGCAGTTTTTATTTTTAGGTTTCACTCTGTTCTCTCCTATATAGATAGATAAATTTGGAACTCTAAATCCAACATGGTTTGTAGTGGCTCTTTGAAACTTGAAAAACTAAAGGAGGTCTCATTTTTGTATGTATGGATAGTTTCCTCTTTAATTAGCCCTAGGCAATGACTGTGGAAAAGCACTTTCAGTGAGAGGGGTTGCCACGCTTCCAAGAAATTACGAGTTTCCGAAATACCAGCAAATATTTTTTTCACCCAATGTTGATGATACTTGGTGGTAATGATCAGTACACAAATCCTACTTGGCTCACCAAATTTTGTTCTTCTAGGTTGAAGTGTTCGTCTACAATAGCAGTTTTTATGTTTAGGTTTCACTCTGTTCTCTGCAATATAGATAGATGAATTTGGAACTCTAAATCCAACATGGTTTGTAGTAGCTCTTTGAAACTTGTCAAAATAAAAGAGTTCTCAATTTTGTCTCTATGGTTTGTTTCCTCTTCAAATAGCCCAAGCACAGACTGTGGAAAAGCACTTTCATTGAGAGGGGTTGCCAAGCTTCTAAGAAATAACGAGTTTCTGAAATACCAGCAAATATTTTTTCACCCAATCTTGATGATACTTGGTGGTGATGAGCGGTCCACAAATCCAACTTGGCTCACGAAATTTTGTTCTTCTCGGTTGAAGCGTTCCTCTACAGTAGCAGTTTTTATATTTAGGTTTCACTCTGTTCTCTCCTATATAGATAGATGAACTTGGAACTCTAAATCCAATATGGTTTGAAGTAGCTCTTTAAAACTTGACAAAATAAAGTAGTTCTCAGTTTTGTCTCTATGTTTTGTTTCCTCTTTTAGTAGTCCTAGACACAGACAGTGGAAAAGGACTTTCATTTAGAGGGGTTGCCAAGCTTCTAAGAAAAAACGAGTTTCCGAAATACCAGCAAATATTTTTTCACCCAATCTTGATGATACATGGTGGTAATGATCAGTACACAAATCCCACTTGGCTCACCAAATTTTGTTCTTCTAGGTTGAAGCATTCGTCTACAGTAGCAGTTTTAATATTTAGGTTTCACTCTGTTCTCTGCTATATAGATAGATGAATTTGGAACTCTAAATTCAACATGGTTTGTAGAAGATCTTTGAAACTGGACAAAATAAAGGAGTTCTCAGTTTTCTGTCTATGGTTTGTTTCCTCTTCAAGTAGTCCTAGGCACAGACTGTGGAAAAGCACTTTCATAGAGGGGTTGCCAAGCTTCTAAGCAATAACGAGTTTCCGAAATACCAGCAAATATTTTTTCACCCAATCTTGATGATACTTGGTGGTAATGAACAGTACACAAATCCCACTTGGCTCACCAAATTTTGTTCTTCTAGTTTGAAGCATTCGTTTAAAGTAGCAGTTTTTATTTTTAGGTTTCAGTCTGTTCTCTCCTATATAGATAGATAAATTTGGAACTCTAAATCCAACATGGTTTGCAGTAGCTCTTTGAAACTTGACAAAATAAAGGAGGTCTCAGTTTTATCTCTATGGATTGTTTCCTCTTTAAGTAGACCTAGGCACTGACTGTGGAAAAGCACTTTCATTGAGAGGGGTTGCCAAGCTTCCAAGAAATTACGAGTTTCCGAAATACCAGCAAATATTTTTTCACCCAATCTTGATGTTACTTGGTGGTAATGATCAGTACACAAATCCCACTTGGCTCACCAAATTTTGTTCTTCTAGTTTGAAGCATTCGTTTACAGTAGCAGTTTTTATTTTTAGGTTTCACTCTGTTCTCTCCTATATAGATAGATAAATTTGGAACTCTAAATCCAACATGGTTTGTAGTAGCTCTTTGAAACTTGAAAAACTAAAGGAGGTCTCATTTTTGTCTGTATGGATAGTTTCCTCTTTAATTAGCCCTAGGCAATGACTGTGGAAAAGCACTTTCATTGAGTGGTTGCCACGCTTCCAAGAAATTACGAGTTTCCGAAATATCAGAAATATTTTTTTCACCCAATGTTGATGATACTTGGTGGTAATGATCAGTACACAAATCCTACTTGGCTCACCAAATTTTGTTCTTCTAGGTTGAAGTGTTCGTCTACAGTAGCAGTTTTTATATTTAGGTTTCACTCTGTTCTCTGCTATATAGATAGATGAATTTGGAACTCTAAATCCAACATGGTTTGTAGAAGATCTTTGAAACCTGACAAAATCAAGGAGTTCTCAGTTTTGTCTCTATGGTTTGTTTCCTCTTCAAGTAGCCCTTGGCACAGACTGTGGAAAAGCACTTTCATTGAGAGGGGTTGCCAAGCTTCTAAGAATTAACAAGTTTCTGACATACCAGCAAATATTTTTTCACCCAATCTTGATGATACTTGGAAGTAAGGACAAGTACCCAAATCCCACTTGGCTCACCAAATTTTGTTCTTCTAGGTTGAAGCATTCATCTACAGTAGCAGTTTTTATTTTTAGGTTTCACTTTGTTCTCTCCTATATAGATAGATGAATTTGGAACTCTAAATCCAACATGGTTTGTAGTAGCTCCTTGAAACTTGACAAAATAAAGGAGTTCTCAGTTTTGTCTCTATGATTTGTTTCCGTTTCAAGTAGCCCTAAGCAGTGACTGTGGAAAAGCACATTCATTCAGAGGGGTTGCCAAGCTTCCAAGAAATTACGAGTTTCCGAAATACCAGAAAATATTTTTTCACCCAATCCTGATTATACTTGGTGGTAATGATCAGTACACAAATCCCACTTGGCTCAACAAATTTTGTTTTTCTAGGTTGATGCGTTCGTTTTCAGTAGCAGTTTTTATTTTTAGGTTTCACTCTGTTCTCTCCGATATAGATAGATGAATTTGGAACTCTAAATGCAACATGGTTTGTAGTAGCTCTTTGAAACTTGACACAATAAAGGAGTTCTCAGTTTTGTCTCTATTTTTTTGTTTCCTCTTCAAGTACCCCTAGGAACAGACTGTGGAAAAGAACTTTCATTGAGTGGGGTTGCCAAGCTTCTAAGAAATAACGAGTTTCCGAAATACCAGCAAATATTTTTTCACGCAATCTTGATGACACTTGGTTTTAATGATCAGTACACAAATCCCACTTGGCTCACCAAATTTTGTTCTTCTAGGTTGAAGCGTTCGTCTACAGGAGCAATTTTTATATTTAGGTTTCATTCTGTTCTCTCCTAAATAGATAGATGAATTTGGAACTCTAAATCCAACATGGTTTGTAGTAGCTCTTTGAAACTTGACAAAATAAAGGAGTTCTCAGTTTTGTCTCTATGATTTGTTTCCGCTTCAAGTAGCCCTAAGCAGTGACTGTGGAAAAGCACTTTCATTGAGAGGGGTTGCCAAGCTTCCAAGAAATTACGAGTTTCCGAAATACCAGCAAATATTTTTTCACCCAATCTTGATGATACTTGGTGGTAATGATCAGTAACAAATCCCATTTGGCTCACCAAATTTTGATCTTCTTGGTTGAAGCGTTCGTCTACAGTAGCAATTTTTATATTTAGGTTTCATTCTGTTCTCTCCTATATAGATAGATGAATTTGGAACTCTAAATCCAACATGGTTTGTAGAAGATCTTTGAAACTTGACAAATTAAAGGAGTTCTCAGTTTTGTCTCTATGGTTTGTTTCCTCTTCAAGTAGCCCTAGGCACAGACTGTGGAAAAGCGCTTTCATTGAGAGAGGTTGCCAGGCTTCCAAGAAATTAAGAGTTTCCTAAATACCAGCAAATATTTTTTCACCCAATCTTGATGATACTTGGTGGTAATGATCGGTACAAAAATCCCAATTGACTCACCAAATTTTGTTCTTCTAGGTTGATGCGTTCGTTTTCAGTAGCAGTTTTTATTTTTAGGTTTCACTCTGTTCTCTCCTATATAGATAGATGAATTTGGAACTCTAAAACCAACATGCTTTGTAGTAGCTCTTTGAAAATTGACAAAATAAAGGAGTTCTCATTTTTGTCTCTATGGTTTGTTTCCTCTTCAAGTAGCCCTGGCACAGACTGTGGAAAAGCACTTTCATTGAGAGGGGTTGCCAAGCTTCTAAGAAATAACGAGTTTCTGAAATACCAGCAAATATTTTATCACCCAATCTTGATGATACTTGGTGGTAAGGACAAGTACACAAATCCAACTTGGCTCACCAAATTTTGTTCTTCTAGGTTGAAGCATTCGTCTACAGTATCAGTTTTTATTTTTAGGTTTCACTTTGTTCTCTGCTATATAGATAGATGAATTTGGAACTCTAAATGCAACATAGTTTGTAGTAGCTCTTTGAAACTTGACAAAATAAAGGAGTTCTCAGTTTTGTCTTTATGATTTGATTCCGCTTCAAGTAGCCCTAAGCAGTGACTGTGGAAAAGACTTTCATTGAGAGGAGTTGCCAAGCTTCCAAGAAATTACGAGTTTCCGGAATACCAGCAAATATTTTTTCACCCGATCTTGATGATATGTGGTGGTAATGACAAGTCCACAGATCCCATTTGGCTCACCAAATTTTGTTCTTCTAGGATGAAGTGTTCTTTAACAGTAGCAGTTTTTATTTTTAGGTTTCACTCTGGTCTCTCCTATATAGATAGATGAATTTATAACTCTAAATCCAACATGGTTTGTAGCAGCTCTTTGAAACTTGAAAAAATAAATGAGTTCTCAGTTTTGTCTCTATGGTTTGTTTCCTCTTCAAGTACCCCTAGGAACAGACTGTGAAAAGCACTTTCATTGAGTGGGGTTGCCAAGCTTCTAAGAAATAACGAGTTTCCAAAATACCAGCAAATATTTTTTCTACTATTCTTAATGATACTTGATGGTGATGATCAGTATACAAATCCCACTTGGCTCACCAAATTTTGTTTTTCTAGGTTGAAGCGAATGTCTACAGTAGCAATTTTTATATTTAGGTTTCACTCTGTTCTCTCCTATATAGATAGATGAATTTGGAACACTAAATCCAACATGGTTTGCAGTAGCTATTTGAAACTTGAAAAAATAAATGAGTTCTCAGTTTTGTCTCTATGATTTGTTGCCGCTTCAAGTAGCCCAAAGCAGTGACTGAGGAAAAGCACATTCATTGAGAGGGGTTGCCAAGCTTCCAAGAAATTACGAGTTTCCGAAATACCAGCAAATATTTTTTCACCGAATCTTGATGATATGTGGTGGTAATGACAAGTCCACAAATCCCACTTGGCTCACCAAATTTTGCTCTTCTAGGATGAAGCGTTCGTTTTCAGTAGCAGTTTTTATTTTTAGGTTTCACTCTGTTCTCTCCTATATAGATAGATGAATTTGGAACTCTAAATCCAACATGGTTTGTAGTGGCTCTTTGAAATTGACAAAATAAAGGAGTTCTCAGTTTTGTCTCTATGGTTTGTTTCCTCTTCAAATAGCCCCAGGCTCAAAGGGTGGAAAAGCACTTTCATTGAGAGGGGTTGCCAAGCTTCCAAGAAATTAGGAGTTTCCGAAATACCAGCAAATATTTTTTCACCCAATCTTGATGATACTTGTTGGTGATGATCAGTACACAAATCCCACTTGGCTCACCAAATTTTTTTCTTCTAGGTTGAAGCGTTCGTCTACAGTAGCAATTTTTATATTTAGGTTTCACTCTGTTCTCTCCTATATAGATAGATATATTTAGAACTCTAAATCCAACATCGCTTGTAGTTGCTCTTTGAAAATTGACAAAATAAACGAGTTCTCAGTTTTGTCTCTATGGTTTGTTTCCTCTTCAATTAGCCCTGGCACAGACTGTGGAAAAGTACTTTCATTGAGAGGGTTTGCCAAGGTTCTAAGAAATAACGAGTTTCTGAAATACCAGCAAATATTTTTTCACCCAATCTTGATGATACTTGGTGGTAAGGACAAGTACACAAATCCCACTTGGCTCACCAAAATTTGATCTTCTAGGTTGAAGCATTCGTCTACAGTAGCAGTTTTTATATTTAGGTTTCACTCTGTTCTCTCCTATATAGATAGATGAATTTGGAACTCTAAATCAAATATGGTTTGTAGTAGCTCTTTGAAACTTGACAAAATAAAGGAGTTCTCAGTTTTGTCTCTATGATTTGTTTCTGCTTCAAGTAGCCCTAACAGAGACTGTAAAGAAGCACTTTCATTGAGAGGGGTTGCCAAGCTTCAAAGAAATTAGGAGTTTCTGAAATAGAAGCAAATATTTTTTCACCGAATCTTGATAATATGTGGTGGTAATGACAAGTCCACAAATCCCACTTGGCTCACCAAATTTTGTTCTTCTAAGATGAAGCGTTAGTTTTCAGTAGCAGTTTTTATTTTTAGGTTTCACTCTGTTCTCTCCTATATAGATAGATGAATTTGGAACTCTAAATCCAACATGGTTTGCAGTAGCTCTTTGAAACTTGACAAAATAAAGGAGTTCTCAGTTTTGTCTCTATGGTTTGTTTCCTCTTCAAGTAGCCCTGGCACAGACTGTGGAAAAGCACTTTCATTGAGAGTGGTTGCCAAGCTTCTAAGAAATAACGAGTTTCCGAAATACCAGCAAATATTTTTTTCACCGAATCTTGATGATATGTGGTGGTAATGACAAGTCCACAAATCCCACTTGGCTCACCAAATTTTGCTCTTCTAGGATGAAGCGTTCGTTTTCAGTAGCAGTTTTTATTTTTAGGTTTCACTCTGTTCTCTCCTATATAGATAGATGAATTTGGAACTCTAAATCCAACATGGTTTGTAGTGGCTCTTTGAAATTGACAAAATAAAGGAGTTCTCAGTTTTGTCTCTATGGTTTGTTTCCTCTTCAAATAGCCCCAGGCTCAAAGGGTGGAAAAGCACTTTCATTGAGAGGGGTTGCCAAGCTTCCAAGAAATTAGGAGTTTCTGAAATACCAGCAAATATTTTTTCACCCAATCTTGATGATACTTGTTGGTGATGATCAGTACACAAATCCCACTTGGCTCACCAAATTTTGTTCTTCTAGGTTGAAGCGTTCGTCTACAGTAGCAATTTTTATATTTAGGTTTCACTCTGTTCTCTTCTATATAGATAGATGTATTTAGAACTCTAAATCCAACATCGCTTGTAGTTGCTCTTTGAAAATTGACAAAATAAACGAGTTCTCAGTTTTGTCTCTATGGTTTGTTTCCTCTTCAATTAGCCCTGGCACAGACTGTGGAAAAGTACTTTCATTGAGAGGGTTTGCCAAGGTTCTAAGAAATAACGAGTTTCTGAAATACCAGCAAATATTTTTTCACCCAATCTTGATGATACTTGGTGGTAAGGACAAGTACACAAATCCCACTTGGCTCACCAAATTTTGATCTTCTAGGTTGAAGCATTCGTCTACAGTAGCAGTTTTTATATTTAGGTTTCACTCTGTTCTCTCCTATATAGATAGATGAATTTGGAACTCTAAATCAAATATGGTTTGTAGTAGCTCTTTGAAACTTGACAAAATAAAGGAGTTCTCAGTTTTGTCTCTATGATTTGTTTCTGCTTCAAGTAGCCCTAACAGAGACTGTAAAAAAAGCACTTTCATTGAGAGGGGTTGCCAAGCTTCCAAGAAATTAGGAGTTTCTGAAATAGAAGCAAATATTTTTTCACCGAATCTTGATAATATGTGGTGGTAATGACAAGTCCACAAATCCCACTTGGCTCACCAAATTTTGTTCTTCTAAGATGAAGCGTTAGTTTTCAGTAGCAGTTTTTATTTTTAGGTTTCACTCTGTTCTCTCCTATATAAATAGATGAATTTGGAACTCTAAATCCAACATGGTTTGCAGTAGCTCTTTGAAACTTGACAAAATAAAGGAGTTCTCAGTTTTGTCTCTATGGTTTGTTTCCTCTTCAAGGTAGCCCTGGCACAGACTGTGGAAAAGCACTTTCATTGAGAGTGGTTGCCAAGCTTCTAAGAAATAACGAGTTTCTGAAATACCAGCAAATATTTTTTCACCCAATCTTGATGATACTTGGTGGAAAGGACAAGTACACAAATCCCACTTGGCTCACCAAATTTTGTTCCTCTAGGTTGAAGCATTCGTCTACAGTAGCAGTTTTTATCTTTAGGTTTCACTTTGTTCTCTGCTATATAGATAGATGAATTTGGAACTCTAAATCCAATGTGGTTTGCAGTAGCTCTTTGAAACTTGACAAAATAAAGGAGTTCTCAGTTTTGTCTATATGGATTGTTTCCTCTGCAAGTAGCCCTAGGCACTGACTGTGGAAAAGCACTTTCATTGAGAGGGGTTGCCAAGCTTCTAAGAAATAACGAGTTTCCGAAATACCAGCAAATATTTTCTCACCGAATCTTGATGATACTTGGTGGTGATGATCGGTACACAAATCCCACTTGGCTCACCAAATTTTGTTCTTCTAGGTTGAAGCATTCGTCTACAGTAGCAGTTTTTATATTTAGGTTTCACTCTGTTCTCTCCTATATAGATAGATGAATTTGGAACTCTAAATCCAACATGGTTTGTAGTAGCTATTTGAAACTTGACAAAATAAAAGAGTCTCAGTTTTGTCTCTATGTTTTGTTTCCTC
>NW_027515037.1:0-98019 GCF_048772815.1 Callospermophilus lateralis | reverse complement strand
GGGTGAGGTTACACAAGGAAACAGAGGAGTATGAGTATTTCTTGCATGAAACAGTGCATAAAGCAGGAGAATAGATCGATCTTTTATGCCGATCTCTAAGCTTGATTTTGTTAATTCTCTTTAATGGTTCTATTATTATTTTTTTTTACCTGTACTGAGCTCTGGGGTCTATAAGCACAATGTAATTTCCAATTAATCCCCAGGGTCCTGGCTAATCCCTGACTTATCAGGGCAATTAACGCCAGTCCATTATCAGACCCTATTGCCTTAGCCAGTCCGTATCTTAGAAAAATATCTTTCAGGATCTTCTTGACCACCATTTGTGCCATTTATTTTGTTGTTGTTGTTTTTTTTTTGTGTGTGTGTGTGTGGGGGGGAAGGCTTCAATTAATTCATCCTGAAAATGTATCTACAAAGACTAGGAGATATTTAAGTCCATAACTTCCTGGCTTAATTTCAGTAATGTCCACTTCCAAGAATTGTCCTGGTCTGGTTTCTTGTAGGTGCTTTCCTGCAGGAAAGTTGGAAGGGTAAGCATTAACCAATTGACAGACCCGGCAGGCTTTTGTTACCCGTTCAGTTATTTCTTTCGCTCTGAGTCGGTTAGTGGAAAACTCTGTTCTTGATCCTTCAGGAATGCCTGCAGTTTCTTTGAACCAAGGTGAGTGAGTTGATGTACATTTTTAACTTAGTTTAGGGCTTTCTGAAGATGCAAGCTGGGCTCAGTGAAGTTGAGGGTTTCAGTGTCAGTGTCCTTAGATGTTATCAAAAGCTTGCTGGTGCTCAGGGGTCCATTAGAATTGGGCATCTCTCTTTAACAGCGGGTATAAAGGAGCAGATAAGGACGCAAACCCAGGTATCCATAAGCTGCATAAGCCAGCAGTCCCAAGAAACTCTCTGAGTTGTCTGCTGTTAGATGGGGGTGGTATCTGCTCAATGGATTGTTTTCTGGTCTCAGTGAGCCATCACTTACTGCCCCTAAGGGAATAGTCCAGGAAGATTACTTCTTGCTGGCAAATTTGGGCTTTTTTGGCAGAAGCACTATACCAGAGTTGAGCAAGCTCGTATAATAATAATTGGGTTCCAGACTCACAGTTTTTCTTGGTGTTGGCTGCCAGTTGCAGGTCATCGACATATTGAAGCAGGGTGACGTCAGGGTGCATAGTTCTGAAGTTGTTGGGGTCTCTGTGGAGGGCTTCATCAAAGAGAGTGGGGGAGTTTTTGAACCCCTGTGGGAGTCTAGTCCATGTTAGTTGACCAGACGTCCCGGTTTCTGGGTCTACCCACTCAAAATAAAATAGCAACTGACTATCTTTATGCAGAGGCAAGCAAAAGAAAGCATCTTTTAAGTCCAGAACAGTATACCATTTCCGCTCATGGTTCAGAGTGCTAAGCAGATTGTACAGATTATGTACTGTGGGGTGAATGTCCTGCACTCTGTTGTAGATCTCTCTTTGGTCTTGAACGGTGCGATAGTCCCCGGTTCCTGGATTTTTATACTGGTAACAGGGCAGTGTTCCAGTTCAAATGACAGGGCCTTAGGACCCTTAAGGCCAGATATTTCTGAATATGGGGCCTTATCCCATCTTTAGCTTTTTTGCTCAGAGGATATTTTTTGACATTGATGGGGGGGCTGAAGTTTTTAACTCCACTGTTATTGGAGGATGTTTCACGGCTACGTGTAACCCAGCAGTTTTTTTCCTAGGCATCTGCGTAATCTGTTATCCATTTCCGGGGTAGCTTGCCTGTTTGATCAGTCTTGGGGGGTTTGACAAGTTGATGTTCATCTTCTACTGACATAGTAAAAGCCGTGACTATAGGAGTTTTTACTGAAAAATTTAGAAATTTCACTTGGGGGCCTTCAGGGTTAAAAGTTATTCTGGCCTGGAGCTTTTTGAGCAGATGTGTGCCCATCAATGGGGTCGGGCATTCTGGGATTACTAGGAACGAGTGATGGATTTTTTCTTTCCCCAGGTCCATGGTCCTCTTAGTTGTCTAAGCCCCATATTTACTCCCATTAGCCCCTTGAACTAGAGTCCTTTTTGTTTGATAGATGGCCCAATGGGGCCTTAAGGGCTGAGTATACTTACCCTGTATCCACTTCAAAGTTTAACCCCCCCAGCGAGTACTTTGTGTTCTTTTGGCCGGGCCAGCTACCTCCAAGGAAGGAGGGGCTGTGTGTGCCGTGGGGTAGTCACCTGGAGGGCGCTGGGCTGGCCTATATTCCTCCAATGGTGGAGAGTCTGAGTCAGCAGCAGGGGAATCACTTAGAGGGTGTTTGGGGTTGGAGGACAAGGGCAGGGCATAAGGAGGGGGAAGAGAGTCCAGTAGAGTCTTGAGACTCAGGGACAACAGAGGGTGGAGGAGGGGGAGCAGAGGGTTTGAGAGATAGAAAAGTGGGAGAACCAGTAGGAGCGGGGACAGGGACAAGGAAAGGCTTCAACCATGGAAGAGGAGATTTGCAGAGGTCCTGCAAACTAAAGATATATTGCTGTTGATCTGGATGGCTATGTGGCCCCGGCTGAAAGACAATATCTCTGAGTTTTTGAATTAGTGTGAAGTAGAAAGATCCTTCTGGGGGCCATCCGACTCCAAAGGTGGGTCATTCTGAGACACATAGAGTCTTCCAGATCTGACGTTTTACTGAAAAAAAGAAGATTCTGAGCCTTTAAGCAGACTTTGGTCCAGTGATCAAGGTTCAGGGACAGAGGCATTGAAGTGTTCTGTCCCATATGAAAGATACACAAATAGTGAAAGCAATGACACACGACACAGACAAGACAAGACAATAAAGACAGGCAATGGACGTCCAATACTGAGAACAGGACTGAGTAGCCAGGAAAACCTGATGGGCTGACAATACCGAATCCAAAACAAAATATCACTGAGTTTAGGAGACTATTGTTACTCGGTTTCCCGAGTTCTCTGGGGCGTCCCCCAGAGACGTGGCCTGTGGCTCTGTGACACTTCTGTCAGCCACCGTCAGAGAGAGCTCATGCTCATCACCAATAGCCATTTTGCCCATCCCTAACCTGAAACCTGAAACAAGAAAGTGGCGCCTTACTTAACCTGAGATGAGCCTATTGGGGGTCTCTCGTCCAACGCTGCTGGAACTCGCTGGGGCCCTCAGATGTAATGGTCAGGCGACCATTGGAGGAAGAGACCACCAAGACACTGTCTCATGCAACAGCAAAGCACCCAAAATTCTGGGGCTCAGACCTCACTTGAATAGAGCAGAGAGCACTGAGAACAGCTTAAGCAGAGCTTATATACTTTTCTTGAAGAGGGCAGGGAGGGAAGTTTATTGATGGGTCAGGGCAAGTGGGCGGTTTGCATGTAAACGGGTGAGGGTGTACATTCTGCAGTTTGGCAGTTGGGGACAGCACATTCTGGGAACAAGATTAGCAAAAAGTTTTCAAGATTTCAAGAGTGTTTTCTTAAGCATACAGAAAAACAGGAAGAGACAAGTACCTATTTTATTTATTTTCAACAAAGCCTAAATGGAAAGTGAGCATGAATTACTAAAAACATTCATGTCCAGGTTGCCTAATGCTCTCAAATGTCAATTCTATTGGTGACTACATATTTCTTTCTTCCTAAGGTTATATATTCAACCTCAACCCTGTTGAAAATGCCTAATCCTATGACTCACTTAATAATTTGCCTGATTTCCTAAGGTCTCTATTGATACCTCCTTTCCTACATATTTTCCCAAATTCATTATTGTGACTGACACTTAACATGGGCTGACATTAATATTCACTCTCTAACCGAAACCCTATTGGTAAAGAACTTTTTTCCAAATCTTATTCTCACCCTTCTTTCTAAACCTACTGACTATCTTCCTAATTCCACCGACTATCCCTTTTTGACTGGAGGTTCTCTTTGACATTCAATCATCCAAGGTACAACGTCCTATGCCATTGTGTATGGATTTATCTGAGACATTTGTGCAGAAAGTATAACATTGCTAAGTATCCCAATGAAGGTCTCAATGCCCTTCTGGGATGCAAATCTTACCTAGATTTCTGTTTCCATAATTTTAACTCACGTCTATATTCTTATAAATATCACAGATTCCCAATACCATTATTCATCCTGCAGAATGATTCCTAACCCAAATCGAAACTGTTATTAACCGTAACCACACAGTGATCTCTCAATCTAACTTTAGAGAAGAGCAGGGACAGAGTTGGCCTTAAAATATAGGGATGTAGGGGATCTTCCACTTGCTGAGAACCTCAAAGGTCCATGCAGAAATGATCCCTGAAGAAGATGTAGGCAGCTATGAAGGACCTGAGAGAGCAAAAGTCATCTTCCATTGCCAAAAAACCTGGTCAGGATGAAGGGATGTGGCTGAATCAGCCTCTCTCTTAATGTACAGGAGACGGACCAAACCAGGCCTTTGTGGAGCGCTGTTTCTTGGTGCCTTTGATTTATATATCATTCTAACTTGTGAAAATGTCACAGGAAGTAGGGGCAGCCTCCATCTCATGGAACCATTGGAAGCAACTGTTAGGACAATGTGTTTGCCAAGGCAGTGACCTCATTAAATTCCTGAAGGAAGTAACCTACCTCACTTCCTTGGTGATGGAACACTTTAAACTTGGGATCCAGGAAGCCAGGCACTGAGAGCCAATCCAAGTCCCAGTCCCAGTGGGCTCACTTGTTTGGTGTTACTAAGGACAGAATCAGTCTTTCTTGGTACCTACTGATGTGAGGATGGCCACATGCCAGGGACCTTTCCTGAGAAAGTAGGTAGTGGCTCTCCACATGCTCCTGACAACGTCACAGAGTTGGCCAAGGAGACCAGATCTGAGAATGGATAGGCCATATCAGGGGAACATAGTATGACCCACCAGTCAAAGGACACTCTGGATAGTTACAAACCTACTTGGGGGAAGGAGGTGCCTTTGTGGGTGTGGGTGTGAGTGTGTGGTTTTGTCTCATGTTCTGAGAATAGGTAGGAAAGGTGGTTTGTTTGGATTGGAATGGACTTTTTCTATTAAATTGTTTGACAAGGCGAGTGTTTCTATGTCTGTTTCTCCCACTGTGTCCGTGGTTGTAGACATTAGAAAAGAAAATGCATCAATGGATGTTTCCTGTCTTGTAGAAAGCTTCCCAGCATTCATCCTGCCCAATTAACGCATGGACTGTGACTTGCCTTATGGATGGGCAACACCTACTATCTTACTACGTTTCTGTTTTCTTCCTGAATTCTGGCCACTCTCAAGAATTGGCTCATGGTTTTGTGTCCAAGATATGTACCACCTCCAAGCACTGTAACATGGCCATGTACATGATAACTGAAGGGAATGGGAGGATCTCAGAAAACTCAGATATCAATGTGACCAGTGAAGTCTCAGTGGAGAATCCTTGCTTTGGGCCATTTGCTTACCTATTGCTTCATTGCCCTGAATGTCAGGAAGGTCTTTGCCTCAGGCCACCCCTTTGTGAAGCCTTAAGAAAACAGTTTTCAAATGGAAATGAATGGGCATCACCTGTGGCTCTTTGCTTAATTGCTTCCAAAAGGGATGTGTCTGAATCAGCCTCGTGAACCTGTGTGAGGCTGCTGCTTAGATTCTTAACACCTGATGGATCTAAGGTAAGATTCCATGTGTGCTACAAATACAAAATGGTCAAAATAGCAGTCATTGTGTATGAAGTCTCTCGCCATCTTCTGTAAGGTTCCTGACCTCCATCCTGGCCTGCAAAGGCTAGACCATAGATGCTTGGGTTTTTTCATGACTCCCATTCATATAAAGAATTTATACCTGGCAGTCAGTAGGCCTCTAATTGGAGAAGTGGAGCAGTAATAAGGTCAGGCCTATTTGATCACTCCTGGTTCACAGGAAAGGTGTTTAGGCCACACTGACCTTAGGCAACATAGGGGCGAGGGAGCATATTTTGGACAGGGTCTTGGACTTCACCCCTTTTGGAAACGTCCAGCCAGAGGATTTGATGAGTGTCTACATGGAAGAAGACGAGGGCTATGTGAAAGTGTTTTGGTTTTAATTGTGGTCATTTGTGTGGCAGTTGGAAGACATAACTGTGTCCACCATGGCTTGAACTTTGGTGTGATTCCCCTTAGAGACTGCATTCTGGACCTGACCTCAGAGAAGAATTGCCATGAATTGTGTTGGGATTTCAGGAGGCCACGCATGAGAGTCCCCATTGGAAACTGAGATATAGGCCCAGGTGGCTCTCCACAGAACACTGGGAATCTCAGCTACGATATCACATGATTTTATTCTGAAAGACTTGGCAACCATAGTTGAGATTCAAAACACACATGGACCTAGCATTGTAGACCTCAATGGGCCTGGCTTCATGTGACCTTTTGGCCACTCCATGGGAAGCCTTGCCTGTGAGAGTCCTCCAGAGCTTTCATTGAAATGAAATTCCTCACCATTTAATGGTTCCTGAAAGAATTGAAACTCACAGTGCATCCAACTTCATCCTTGAAAAATGGCTAGATAAATACCATGAAATTTTTGAAATTCTTATGACCAAGTGGCACTGAAGAACATTTGGATGTCCAGTTGCTGATCATGAGTGTACCAGAGAGTGCCTTGATTGACTGGGTTTCATGAAAATGGTGTAGAAGAAAGAATCCTGTATGTTGGCGCCTGCTGAGTAGTGACCCAGAGCTGTGGTGTGCAGTTGTGTCATAAAATATCTCTGGTGGGGCCATTTGGATCTGCCATTGACTTCCAAATGTCTTGTGGCAGACATGGTGCAGCCAGTAATCCCTATATGTCTGATCTCTTCATATAAAGGCATCTTGTTATATTTAGAGGTTTCAGGGCCGTGTTCAGAATCAGGTTGCAATGGTTGAGGGGGCAAGCTATGTGGGATATAAGCCTCATTGGTGGATTCTCCTGGAGACCCTGACCCACCACACGTGTGAGAAATCCCTCCAGCACTGAGTCCCTGTTGATCTCCTTGTATTTCATGAAGCAAATACTAAACCCCCAGTGCAGCAGCAAGAAACACCATGAAATGTGGAAGATGCGCAAATGGCTTCACATACCACATGGGGAGACACTTAGCCTTCAGTGACAATAGTTTCCCTACAAAGAGAGAATTCTGCACTCCTGCCTCATGTTCATTGGAAAATAAGAAACCATGTCCTCCAGGTCACATAGATGCAGACCCAGCTCTGATGGTCTCACTACAAAGAAGCTAAAGCTCCTGACAACAACATATATTTCAAGTGCCCAAGGTCAGGGAGAGTTTCTCAATAAGTTTTAGGCCGGCAGAGCTCCATGTTTGTGGAGTGTTTACCTGTTTGACCAGGACAGGAGAAAAGACCACTGACTCCAATTAAAATCAAATTAAAGCAAGCTTATTATTTTTCCACTGGCTGAGCTGCCTATCCCTCTCAAAATGGCAGAAACAAGACAGCAACCCCACCTTTCCTACAGCCCAGCTTTGTAGTCCAGTAAGTTACACAAAAGGGGGGTTACAGATAACAGAACTCGGAGAAGCATCACGCTATTGCTAGTTTACAATTTTTTTTTTTGCTGGCCCCATCATCAGAATTTATGAGGACCATTAGAGACTCACGAGAGTCGTTGTCTGGCCAGAGAAGGCCAATATTTATGAGGTGTCACTAAATTTTCAGAGAGGGCTGCTATCTGGTCAGAGAGCCAGGCATGGGTGAGTTCAAGGCACGGACAGGCATTCCAAGCAGATTCAGAATTTGCAGTAATTTATAGGAAAGCAAAATTATCTTTTCATGACTTTGTGGCAAGATGGCTCCCAATTTTAATAAATGATCAGGTTGGGTTTATCATTCCCCCCCCATTTTTTTTTTTGCTTTTTAATATTTTTTAAATTAATTTTTATTGTAGGTTGTTCAAAACATTACATAGTTCTTGATATATCATATTTCACACTTTGATTCAAGTGGGATATGAGCTCCCATTTTTACCCCATATACAGATTGCAAAATCACATCAGTTGCAGAACCATTGATTTACATATTGCCATTATGGTATCTGTTGTATTCTGCTGCCTTTCCTATCCTCTACTATCCCCCCTCCCCCCTCCCCTCCCCTCTTCTCTCTCTACCCCCTCTACTGTAGTTCATTTCTCCCCCTTAAATTTTTCTCCTTTCCCCTCACTTCCTCTTTTATGTAATTTTGTATACCCCTGAGGGTCTCCTTCCATTTACATGCAATTTCCCTTCTCTCTCCCTTTCCCTTTCACCTCTCATCCCTGTTTAATGTTAATCTTCTTCTCATGCTCTTCGTCCCTACTCTGTTCTTAGTTACTCTCCTTATATCAAAGAAGACATTTGGCATTTGTTTTTAAGGGATTGGCTAGCTTCACTTAGCATAATCTGCTCTAATGCCATCCATTTCCCTCCAAATTCTATGATTTTGTCATTTCTTAATGCAGAGTAATACTCCATTGTGTAAAAATGCCACATTTTTTTTATCCATTCGTCTATTGAAGGGCATCTAGGTTGGTTCCACAGTCTTGCTATTGTGAATTGTGCTGCTATGAACATGGATGTAGCAGTGTCCCTATTGTGTGCTCTTTTTAGGTCTTTAGGGAATAGACTGAGTAGGGGAATAGCTGGATCAAATGGTGGTTCCATTCCGAGCTTTCCAAGAAATCTCCATACTGCTTTCCAAATTGGCCGCACCAATTTTCAGTCCCACCAGCAATGTACAAGAGTACCCTTTTCCCCACATCCTCGCCAGCACTTGTTGCTGTTTGACTTCCTAATGGCTGCCAATCTTACTGGAGTGAGATTTGCAACAAAATGAAACTGAATCCCTTACTCTCGCCATGCACAAAAGTTAACTCAAAGTGGATCAAGGAACTTGATATCAAATCAGAGACATGGCATTTGATAGAAGAAAAAGTTGGCTATGATCTACATACTGTGGGGTCGGGCTCCGAATTCCTCAATAGGACACCCATAGCACAACAGTTAATAACTAGAATCAACAAAAGGGACTTACTCAAACTAAAAAGTTTTTTCTCAGCAAAAGAAACAATAAGAGAGGTAAATAGGGAGCCTACGTCCTGGGAACAAATCTTTACTCCTCACACTTCAGACAGAGCGCTAATATTCAGAATATACAAAGAACTAAAAAAATTAGACAATGAGATAACGAATAACCCAATCAACAAATGGGCCAAGGACCTGAACAGAAATTTCTCAGAGGAGGACATACAATCAATCAACAAGTATATGAAAAAATGCTCACCATCTCTAGCAGTCAGAGAAATGCAAATCATTCCCCCTTTTTTAATGTGTCCCTTCCAAATTTTTGATAGGGTAGGGAAAGAGCAATGAGGGAATTTTAATCCCTCAGGTAACAGTCTCCAAATTTTTAGAACTCACCCAAAATTGGATTCCTGGTTTTACCTGACTTAATTAATTACTTATATTGATATTCTATTTATTTTTGGCTCCATAGTTGTAAGACGAGAGGCGTCACTCATTTTGGCTTCTTCTGAGCTGAGAGAGAGTGACGTGAGTGGGCACAGTATAAGGGACATGAGTTGCTTTTTAGAAGTCAGTTGAGGAACATGAGTTGCCTTTTAGAAATCAGTTCGTTTTGAAGTCTGGTTGGGGAAGAACAGGTTGTAAATTCATCTGGGGATGGGTTCTTCTGTGTGAGAAACAAGAACCATGAGTACTGAAAAAATGTTGCAGCAGCTGGAACATGTCACTGTATAGAAGTTCCCTCAGCAGGCTTTAATATTCCCAGTTATCAGGACTGTCAACTTAATATTTAACATTTAGTGTTACAGTTATCCCTCTCCATAAGATACAGTTTAATGATATAATATCATCTGATCTTGCAAAATCATTTTACTAGTATGACCTCTGTTTGTAATAGAGAAACCTTTAATTCTGTTACTCAGGGCTGGATAATCGTACTAGCAAACACCAACCCTACCTGTAGGTTAGGAATATCTGTAGGCCTTAAACTAAAAATTTCTGCCTCTGGCAGCTCCTCTTGATAGTCTCTTTTTATAGTTATCAGGCATTCCTTTCTGGGAATCCTTCTTTGTAGCCTCCAGTCTTACTTATTTTGGGAGGCTAACATAATGTGTATAAAAAATTATTATTATTATTATTAATATTATTATTTAAAATGCCCAGGAATGGCTGTATTTTGGTTTTAACTGTCTTTCCTAAGTGTTTATCATGAAACAGTCAAACTGACTTTTGTTTCTATCTATTGTTAACAGTCAGCTGAGCTTTTATGGGAGTCATTCCTGGGGAAACTTGAGAGCAGCTTCTCAGTTCTGCTAGTGCCATTTGCGCTAGGTGGGTCCAGGTCTTGCTTGACCATGTGGCTACCCTTGGAAGCATCAGGGATGTCTCCCTTCTCTGATGACTCTCCTCTTCTTAGCAAATGCACTGATTGGCTTTCTGTTCTCCAGGGGTCTCATTCATCTCCCTAATTGGGAAGATATGAGGCCCAGAGTTGCAAAGGTCTTTGAGAAGTCCCTTGTTCCCTGGATTCAGACTGACTCAGAGGGCAAGAGCCAAATATTGGTTTTCTTGTCCATTTTCATGTAACTTTAATATAAATCCTAATCTTAATCATCCAGCAAATAAATTTTAACAGCCTTATATTAAGAGTACTGGGCTTTAATGTCTATAACTTTATAATTATTTATCTTTTTTATTAACTGGGATCTGTATTATTCTGTCTGTCTTGTAGGTGATGACTTATTATCTTAAATTAACCCATGTTGTGTTCTTAAAGCAACACTTCTGTAAAACACTAACAAGGAATCTTTAGATCACTTATAAGGAAATTACAAAATAAAATTTTTTAACAAGAGTAAAAATACTTAGTTCGTGTAATAGCTACCCTGAAGTTTTAAGCTGAGTTATACATTATATCCCCTGTTTGAGATCCTAGAAATCTTGACAGAAAAAAAAACAACTTTTGAACATAACTTTAAATGAAATAATATCTGACCTACTGCTTTCGTAGTCATTCTCACATATAGTAAGATGGGACACAGAGCCTTATCTCAGGTAAGGCAGGGCTCTTTATAAAACTTAAGTGTTTTACTTCTAAAGATGATCTTTGTTTTTTTAAATATCATTTTACAAAGATTACATATATTATTTGAGGTCACATGAATATTAGTTAACACCATATGATATCACATTTAAAACATGAATTTAAGAAAGGCTGAAAGTTTTTAACCTTTATATAGATTAGACTCTCATTAACATAAAAATACATTTAAATTGTTCCCCAATGTAAAAAGTAACATACAACTTTACATATCTTATTGATAAGAAGTAAATGAATGCCCAATATATTTTTTTACCATACAACTTCAGAACACCAGCTTGAAATAATGCTCTTTTAAAGTTTCTACCTTACAGATTCGTATACCTGAAAGATATGAGCACATTAATAGCATCACAATTACATTGAAGTTTCTACATTAACCAAGTTTAGCTTTTAAATAAATGGCAGTACAGTGCTCTAAAATAACAGTTCTTATTTAATCAGTTGTTTAATTTTTATGGTTGCTTGCTCTAGAAAAAATAAAACTTAATAAACACAATGTTATGGGTAAACTTATGTTTTAAGAAATTTTTGTCTCTTTAACACATGACTGATTATTACAATCTTATACAGACATTAGTACAAACTTATACAGACCTTAGTAAATCAATCAGATATCTAACAAAAGTACTCATTAATGAGTAATCCCATATCAAATTTACTTTACTTATTTATCAATATATTAGACAAATATATTGAACAGTGTAAACCATTTTTTTGTTGAAGGAAAAGTCTTAGAACCAAGGCATATTAGAACATTTGTAGACATTAATATTTTATTAGATTTTTGAACACCTAGAAAAACTTGTAAGCTTAAATTTAAAGACATTTATTTTTATCTCTTTATCCAATTTAAATTCAACTATTTAAATCACTTGAATTAAAGATCTTTGGATCCACTTTTTAAAATTTGTTTTTATGAGCGTTTTTGTTTTAATGAGTGCTCTTTATAAATGTTAATTTGTGTATCATATATATGATATACGGACAAATGAATATATAGACATACAACACATACCAAAATTGTGCACACATAATAATAGTAAAGGCCTTGTAGCTTTTCCAGGTGAAATATCCATTGCAATGTTTCAAAAACTACACAGTTAGTCAAAGATAGAACTGGTCAGAAAAACATCATCCTAGGTCTTTAGGATCAAAATCATGAGCTCAAAAAAAAAAAAAAAATAAAGAATCTAAGGAAAAAATAAGAGTCCTAGAAAAATTGACTGGCCATTAATTAGTAAATACCATACAATTTAATTTTTTTTAGGCCTCAGATCACTCTCCTACTGAGCTTGCAGGCCTCTTTCATTTGCCATTCAACATAAGTCCTGGCTGAGGTCTGGAAGGAGCAGGAAAAAGCTGCTATTCTGAGCAGACACTTCAGGCCTAAGGCATTTCAACCATAATTTTCAGGTTCAGATGTTGAAAATTATAATACAATTTTAAGACAAAATTCACAAAATTTTATGATACAAGTTTAAGACACAGTTTACAAAATTTTACATCTTTATATCTTGTTTTGTCAACAGATACCATACTATGATTTACTATCCTTGTCCAAATTAATGCACTGGTAGACACAGTGACATTTTCCCAGGCTACCCAATTAAAAAGTGGGGAAAAAAAGCCTGAATGATTGGGAAGTTACTTGCCAACTTGGAAGTAGAGTTCTCTAGTTTTCCATCCTAAGTATTTAAGTTCTCTGGCATGAATTATCTGAAATCATAAACTAAACAATTTCCTAAACCCGACTTTTAACTGCAAGATTGTGCAATGCTTCAAAAACCCATTCAGATGCCAGATTGTTACAATAAAACATCATCATTTAGATACACATTCAGCTAAGATCATTCCCAAGAAATTATTTATAATATCAACACATTATTGCACATGTCTTAAAGGGCCAGAAACAAAGACACAAGACAGACTGAAAGGAGCTCCAGACTATGGCTTACAGACAGAAGCCTTTAAACCAGAGCAGATAAGAGAAAAATCTCCTACACCAGTGGCACCATAGATTTTCCCACAAGGGAACCAGATGTTTTCACAGAGGGACAACCTGAAATGTAAACTCAAGGGTCTCCATGGTGACTTTACTGTATTTAGTGTCCCCTTTTTCTTTTTCTCTTTTTTAAGAAAACAGAGATGGCAAAATCCTTACAGTGCAGGGAAGGAAGTAGGTAATTCTCTGAAGCAACAGGGCTTGGGCAGCTGCTGGAAGTTCCTCAGTCCCTCCTTTCACTTACAGGATTAGCTCCTCTTGTTCGGTTCCACCCCAAGCACGCTCCGTCTCCTAACATTTCAGTAGTCAGCTCTCAAATAGTTCCGGGGTGTGGGGGGTACCAAAAATTGTAACTTAAAGTTTGGTTCCTGATTTTGAAGCCAATTAATACCAATTTAATAATGAGGACAGGGTTTGGGAAAAAGAAAAAGGGAGATTTACTGCTTTGCTAACAAAGGAGAAAAACAGGGGTCTCTGCCCAATGGTTGTGATTCTATCGATCTGAAGGGACAAGGGGTTTTAAGGAGTTTCACGTGTTAACCTGGGAGATACTCAGTTCTTAGGTCCCCAGCAGGCATTGCCCTCTGCAGTGGGTGTGCTCCAGGCAGCCAGCTAGGGGTTTCTCTCATCCTGCTTAACAAAGGGTATTAAAGTTCATCACAGTTCTTTAAAACACAGTCCAAATGGGTGTCAGTTTACTTGCTTTATTACCCATTTTCAGTTAAGTTTTACCACAGAAATCACACAACAAAACACACTAAAACAAACCAAAAAAAAAAGAAAAACATATGAAACACAGAACAAAACACACAAAAAAACAGAAAACCAGCGCAGAAACAGAAAAACAGAGGAACTATGCAACGTCTTGCTAAAGCTCTGGGATAGGAGCTCCTGCGTGCCCATTGGCACCTCTCTATGCTTTCAGAGGAATTCCCTACAGAACATAACAGAGGACAGAATGATTCTCGTTACTGTACCAGACAGGAGTATATGTGTGTCTCCCCAGGACACCACTCTGTCATCAGAAGAGATCTCCCTTAACCGGATATCAGATGTTATATAGGCGCCAGTTACCTATGGAGGCCTCCTCCACCATGTGCTTGCTAATAGTTTTAGGGCGGTGGTTCACTGCAGTGCTCCCTGGACCAAAATCTCACACCAAGGCCTTGGAAATTGCCTCTTCATGCCGGAGCCCTGGAGGGAAGGCCAGCTTCAGAATTTCCAGTAGTCTGGTCTTGTGATCTATTGGGGCAGGGTCATCTCGATGGGAAACTACAAAATATTACACCAGGATGCAAGAAAAGACCACTGACTCCAATTAAAATCAAATTAAGGCAAGCTTACTATTTCAAAGTGGATCCAAAGATCTTTAATTCACGTGATTTAAATGGTTCGATTTAAATTGGATAAACAGATAAATATAAATGTCTTTAAATTTAAACTTACAAATTTTTCTAGGTGTTTAAAAATCTAATAAAATATTAATGTCTACAGAAGGTCTAATATACCTTTGTTCTAGGACTTTTTCTTCAACAACAACAAAAAAAATGGTTTAAACAGTCTCCTACTCTAAGCCATTTTCTACCATCAATGGACCCTTCAGGGGGAAACCATGGACACAATTCTCCTATGTATGAAAAGAATAATTTTAAGTCCTTTTTCTTAACATGTGCCCCCTATGTCTTGAGGGCCTCCTTGAGGCCTGACAAAAACAAATCATGTGACGAAACTGCTTGTCCCATGGTGGGTCACTCACCATGTGTCATCCCCACTCTCCTCCTGGATCTGTCTTTCGGTGGTGTCTGCTGAGGCAATCGCAAGCTCCGCTTTTTTAAGTCTTCCCTGAGGACAGGTTTCCCCCTCAGTCAAAGGCTCGAGCCCCTATTGATCCTCAGGCAGAGGATCAAAAGGCATCTGTCATGATGGCCTTCATTGGGCAAGCTGCCCTGGATATTAAAAGAAAGTTACAACTCTTAGAGGGATCACAAGATATGACTTTGGGAGATTTAGTCAGAGAAGCCGAGAAAGTATACTATATGAGAGAAACAAAGAGAAAGAAAGGGAGCAAAGGGAAGATGAGAGATGCAAAAGACAGACTAAGGCATTGACTAAGGTCCTGGTCACAACAATAAATAGGCCAGAAATTAACAAACAGGAAGACAGGAACGGAAACCTGGGCGCACGCCAGAGGCCACAATGGAGTTTAACTCAGCATTAAAAAATGACAAAATCATAGAATTTGCAGGGAAATGAATGGCATTAGAGCAGATTATGCTAAGTGAAGGAAGCCAATCCCTAAAAATCAAATGCCAAATGTCTTCTTTGATATAAGGAGAGTAACTAAGAACAGAGTAGGGATAAAGAGCATGAGAAGAAGATTAACATTAAACTGGGATGAGAGGTAGGAGGGAAAGGGAGAGAGAAGGGAAATTACATGGAAATGGAAGAAAACCCTCAGGGTTATACAAAATTACGGACAAGAGGAAGTGAGGGGAAAGGGAAAAATACAAGGGGGAAAAATAAATTACAGTATAGGGGGTAGAGAGAGAAGATGGGAGGGGAGGGGAGGGGAGGGGGGATAGTAGAGGATAGGAAAGGCAGCAAAATACAACAGACACTAGTATGGCAATATGTAAATCAATGGATGCGTAACTGATATGATTTTGCAAACTATATACTGGATAAAAATGGGAGTTCATAACTCACTTGAATCAAAGTGTGAAATATGATATATCAAGAACTATATAATGTTTTGAACAACAAACAACAAAAGTTAAAAAAACACATGGAGAACTATTTCAACAAAAAATTGACTAGATTTATAACTCCAATTCTACATAATGCAAAAGGCAAGTCCAATTATACACCATGCCTCCTCTGAAATGCTTGTATGTCTATTCATTTTGGGTTATTTTTCTCCATTATATTAGGATTAGGAGTCAGAATATAGAGTCTAGTAGGGTATGGGTTAGTGGGAGTGATTCAGTATTTCGAATGAAAATTAGGAAAATCAATCCAATGTTTATGCAAATATGTGCTAAAATAATCATCCCACTCTCATCAAGAACAATGCCTTGACATTACCTTCGCCCCAAGTTAGACACAATTAGAGGAGAAGAGTTAGAAAATCTATAAATACTTATCTGGAATGGAATATGCTCAGGAGTTCACAACTTTGGGGGTGGTAGAAGAGTTTCCAAAAGTAAGGGACAGGGTAAACACTTCACAAACATGGTGCTCTGCTGACCGGAAGACTTATGAGAAACTGCCTCTGAGTTTGGGCACTGGATATATATGTTGTAGTCAGGAGCTTTAGCTTCCTTTGCAGTGAGACCATCAAAGCTGGGTCTGCATCTATGTAACCTGGAGCACATGTTTTCTTATTCTTTAATGAACATGAGGCAGTAGTGCAGAATTCTCTCTTTGTATGTAAACTGTGGCCAATGGGGGCTAAGTGTCTTCCTGTGTGGACTCTGAAGCCATGTGGTCATCCTCCATTTTTCATGGTCTTTCCAGCTGCTGCAATGGGAGTTTGGTGTTTGCTTCACGAAATACAAGTAGTTCAACTGGGACACAGTGCTGGAGGGAGTTCTGTCATGTGTGGTGGGTCAGGGTCTGCCAGGAGAATGCACCAACCAGTCTTATATCCAACATAGACTTCCCCCTTGTCCCTAGCAACTTGATTCTGAACATTGCCCTGAAACCTCTCCATATAACAAGATGCCTTTACATGCAAGGGTCTGCTGGCTGCACCATGTCAGTCAAAAGCCATTTGGAAGCCAATGGCCAATCCACATGACACCAACACAGATGTTTAATCACACACCTGCCCACCACTGTTCTAGGCCCACTACTCAGCAAATTCCAACTTACTGGCATCTCTGTTCTACACCATTTTCATGAAACCCAGTGATTCAAGGCACTGTCTGGTACACTCATGATCAGCAACAGGACATCCAAAGGTTCTCCAGTGCCACCTGGTCATGGGAATTTCAAAAATTTCATGGTATTTATCTAGCCATTTTTCAAGTATCAAGTTGGATGCACTGGTTTTTCAATTCATTCAGGAACCATTAAATGGTGAGGATGAAAGCTCTGGAGAACTCTAAAAGGCAACGCTTCCCAACGAGTGGCAAAAATGTCACATGAAGCCTGACCCATTGATGTCTACTCAATGTGAGTTCAATATGTGTTTTGACTCTTTACTATGGTTGCCAAGTCTTTCAGAATAAAATCGTCTTATATCCTGGTGGAGATTCCCAGTGCACTGTGGAAAGACACCCTGAGACTAGATCTCAGTTTCCAAGGGCGACTCTCATGTGTGGCCTCCTAAAATCCCACCAAAATTAATGGCAATACTTCCCTGAAGTCAGTTCCAGAACTCAGTCTCTAAGGGGAATCACACCAGAGTTCAGGTCCAGGTGTACCCAGTCATCTCTTCCAACCAGCACACAAATGACCACAATTAAAACCAAAACACTGCCACATGGCCCTCATCATCTTCCATATAGACACTCATCGTAACCTCTGAATGGAATTTTCCATGAGGGGCGAAGCCCAAGACAGTTTCCAAAATAAACTCCCTTGCCCCTCATTTGCCTAAAGTCAGGGTGACCTAGACACCCTTCCTGTGAACCAGGAGTGATCAAATAGGCCTGCCGTTAATACTGTTCTGATTCTCCAATTTAATCCTACTGATTGTCGGGTATAAATCCTTTATGTGAGTTGGAGGCAATAGAACACCCAAGCACACATGGGATCTTTCTTAAGATCTATCACCTTCTGAGAATCAAAGCCCCAACCTCACACAGGGCCAAGAGGCTGATTCAGACACATCTCTTTCCAAAGCAATTAAGCAAAGATCCACAGGTGATGCCCATTCATTTCCATTTGAAAAATGTTTTCTTCAGGCTTCAGAAAGGGGTGGCCTGAGGCAAATACCTTCCTCACATTCAGGGCAACATAACCATAGGTAAGCAAATGGGCCAAAGCAAGGTTTTTAAACTGAGACTTTACTGGTTACACTGATATCTGAGTTTTCTGAGATGTTCCCATTCCCTTCAGCTATCCATTACATGGCCATGTAACAGATTTTGGAGGTGGTACATATCTTGGCCACAAAACCATGAGCCTATTCTGGAGAGAGGCCAGAAATCAAGATGTGTAGAGGACCTTAGGAAGATAGTAGGTGTTGCCCATCCATAAGGCAAGCCACAGTCCATTTATAAAGTGGGAAGGAGGAATGCTGGGAAGCTTCCAACTAGACAGGAAACCTCCATTGATGCATTCTCTTTTCTAAAGACTACAACCACGAACACAGTGGATACACAGACATAGAAACACTCGCCTTGCCAAACGACTTCCTAGAAACAGTCAACTCCAAACCATACAAACCACCATTCCTACCTATTTTCAGAACATGAGACAAAACCACAAACTCACATCCACATCCACAAAAGCACCTCCTTCCCCCAAGTAGGTCTGTGACTATCTGGAGTGTCCTCTGACTGGTGGGCCATACTATGTTGCCCCAAAATGGCCTGGCCTGTCTCAGATCTGTTCTTCTTGGCCCACTCTACGAAGTTGTCAGCAGGCAGCATTGAGCCAATACCTGCTATCTAGGGAAAGGCCCCTTTTCTGAGCTCTACTGGCATTTGGCCATCCTCATATCATTAGGTACCAAGAAAGACTGACTCTGTCCTTGGTAAATCCAAACAAGTTCGACCACTGGGACTGGGACTGGGACTGGCTCTGGGTGCCTGGCTTCTTGGATCCCAATTTCAGAGAGTTACATCACCAACGAAGTTAGGTAGGTCACCTCCTTCAGGAACTGAATGAGATCACTGCCTTGGCAACCACTTTGTCCTAACAGTTGCTTTCATGGGTCTCATGAGATGGAGGCTGCCCCTACTTCCTGTGACACTTTGACAAGTTTGAATGGTATATCAACAATGGCCTCCCGGGAACACCTCTCCACGCAGGTCTGGTTTGGTCCATCTTCTCTACATTAAGAAAAGAGAGGCTGATTCATACACATCCCTTCGTTATCACAAGGTGTTTGCCATGGAAGATGGCTTTTGCTCTCTCAGGTCCTTCATAGCTGCCTACATCTTCTCCAGGGATCATTTCTGCATAGAAATTTGAGGTTCTCAGCAGGTGTAAGATCCCCTACATTCCTGTATTGTAAGATGAACTCTGTCCCTGCTCTTTTGTAATGTTAGATTGAGGCAAGAGTGTATGGTTAGGGATAATAACAGGATCGATTTGGTTTAGGAATCATTCTGTGGGATGAATAATGGTATTGGGAACCTGCAATATTTATAGGAATACAGAGGTGAAATATAAGTATGTAAACAGAAATCTAGGTGAGATTTGAAGCTCAGAAGTGCATTGGGCAATTGATTGTGATACATAGCTTTAAATTACGTTCTGCACACATGTCTCAGATAAGTCGATATACAATGCCATAGGACTTGTACCTTGGATGATTGAATGTAGAGGAGAACATCCACTCAAACAGAGATAATCAATAGGATCAGGAAGATAGTCAGTAGATTTTGGAACAAGGGTGAATTTAGTATTTGTACCAAAAGTTCTTTAGCAATTGGGTTTTGGTTAGAGAGTGAATATCAATGTCAGCACATGTGAAGGGTCAGTCACAATGATGAACTGGGGAAAATATGTAGGAAAGCCGATATCAATAGAGACATTAGGAAAACAGGCAAAGTACAGGGTGAGTGATAGTATTAGACATTTTCAACAGTTTTGAGGTTGAATATATTAGGAAGAAACAAATATGTAGTCACCGATAGGATTGACATTTGAGAGCGTTATGCAAGCTGGACATGGATGTTTTTAGTAATCCATGTTCAGTGTCCATTTAGGCTTTGGTACAATCACACGTGTGAATTTTGCATTTTGCGTCCAGAATATTACTGTGATAACATGCATATTTAGATCAGGTGACATGAGTATTTCTTCCTCTATTACTGGGAGCAATATTTTGAAAACGTATAAATTGGTTTTGGGGGTACAAAGAGGTGTACCCTGTGTCTATGAATATAGATAATGCATGAATAGACCATACTGTGAATAAATAATATAACTGGTTCCACTTTAAATCATGGATTGAATTGATATCAGAAAATATATAAGAAATCTTATATTGATATACAATCATTCATTCCAAACAGTTATACATCTAATTGTGAAATGATAGTTATGGTTTATCATGAAGGGTGTGTGAGTTTTGCTTAAACAATTATAAAGAAAATCGGAAATAATATGTTTGGAAAGAAGTCTCACGAATAGACCAGTTAAGAAACCTGGAGTAATGCATGTGTTCTGAAGCAGGAAGTGATTGAAAGTGAAACAAATGCCTATAAATTTGCCAACTTGTGCAAGAAGTATATACCCTCTGATGTGCATAAACTGAAGAAATAGTAATGTACCAGTGTTGAATAAAAATGAACATCAAAATACAAATCATGTCCCATAAGAGTCTACTTGCATTGCTGTTAAACTGGGGCAGTTACTGTAGAAATATTAGGATAATGCCGCAGTCTTGCTGGGCACAATCAGGAGCCACTTGTCAAAAGAAACTAACTTTATTTTTAAAACCACACACGCCAAACAAAACAGCCTCTCAGGAAAAACCCTCAGAGCCCCAACTGCCACCACTGGCTTCCCAAAAGCCTCTTCCTCCCACACAAGCCTCTCTCCACCTCCCACAATCCTCCTGCTCTTGAGGCCGATTGGCTAGGTCATGTGGGCAAAGCCAAATAAGTCCCCTAATGAGCAACTCCGTGGTCTGAAAGGGCAGGGAAACAGCCCAATGAGCATCACCGCAGAGGAGCCAATCAGCTAGATGTTGCTGTGAGCCAATCATCAGCCAGCAGCTGGAAGTTTGCTGGCTTCTGGAATTTTGCTGGGGCCCCTTCGGATGTGGCTCTCAACATCTCCCCCTCTCTGTTTAAACAACACACATGTGGCTTAGGGACAGTGCCTGCCTTAGGTTGTCCAATAGTACATATGGTCCTTACCCGTTAAGTTGGTACCATTGCAATTGGATCTTACCCATCACTGACTACCGGTCCAGTTTACAGCAACACCTGTGGAGAGGTCTTTGTACCACCGGGGGGTGGTGAGGTTCTTTGCCTCACCTCTAATGGCCCCCAAACATTAGCTGGACGATAATGACACACAGAAGAGAGGAAGATACACCAAGCCAATTGACAGCTCCTTTTGGAAAAATTGTACCACCGATGACATCATCAGCAAATATACCCGAACACTACCACAAGTCGCTGCACAAACAGGTAGTTTACAATGCATACAGGAGAGTTCTCAATGTGTCTAGGCAAGTTCTGCAAGCATTTCAGTGATGGCTATTGCAGAAGCTGTAGATTGGTTTTATCTTTGATTTCACCAGCACTGGGATGAAGATAGGAATTTTGGCAATAATGGCTAAAGAAAAATTATGTAACATTCCAGAAGGCACTGAAAGAAAACAATTTTCTTAACTATTTACATTGTCTTGAAGATAATTATTAAATATAATGAAAAGGAAAGGTGAAAGAAAGAGAACAGATCTGTTAACCTCCTTTTTTTCAAATTTTAAAACAAACCTCAACAGCTCTTTACCCAATTTAAATTAAACCATTTAAATAATGTGAATAAAAAAATATTTGGATCCATTTTTTTTTATGAGCGCTCATCATATATCATATATGGACATACGAACATTCAAACATATAACACAAAACACAAGTGTGCACACATAATATAATACATACAACACATAACCTAATAGTAAAGGCCTTATAACTTTTTACACGTGAAATCTCCATTGCAATGTTCAAAAACTCTTTTGTCAAAAAATAGAACTGATCAGCAAAACATTAAACTAGGTCTGTATGAGCTCAAAAAACAAAATAGAATGTGGGAAAGGGCAATAATAAAATAGATAATGAAAAAAGCATCCTGGTTCTATCTCAGATGTAAGGATAGTCAAACTGGAATTTTGGATATCAGCTGATAAGGCCTTGAGTCAAATCATCTTCTTTTTGGATGTGCCCTGATATGTCTTATAAAGAATAGATCTTTTCTGTCCCAGATTAGACTTTTTATATTGGAAAGTAAAGAGAAAACAGTAGAGAAAGGAGAAATCTTACCAGCAACTTTAAGGGATACTATAGCATTAACTATATACTGACTATCGGAAAATAAATTAAATACAGAATATTTAAATATCTCAAAAGCTTGTAATACTGCATTAAACTCTACCTTTTGAGCTGATTGTTTGGGTACTAAAAATTTTTAAGTTTTATCAGGTATAACTATTGCTGCTGTACCATTATTTGATACATCAGTGAATATATTTGAAGCATTCATGATAAGTGTTTTTCTTCTCAATTTTGGAAAAATTACAGGATGCGATGACCAAAAAGAAAATAAAGGGTTAGATGGTAAGTGGTTATCAAATGAAACATTAGATTGGACCATGATTATTGCCCAAGTATTTAACTCATTAGCTAACTCATCAATTTGATTCAGAGTATATGGAGTAAAAATTTTATTGGAAGAAATTCCAAACACTCCCTTTGCTGCTTTAATTCCTTTGAGTATTAATTATCCTAAAGCCTCAGGATACCTAGTAAGAATAGTGTAAGGAGAATAAGATAAATGTATTCATAATAATGGACCTTCTTGCCAAAATACTCCTGTAGGAATATTTTTTGTTGGTAGTACAATAAATAATAAAGGCAAACTTATATCAATTCTATCCAAATGCATATTTTCCATATATGTTTCATTGATTTTTATTGCCTTTCTTGCTTCAGGTGTTAACATGCAGGGTGAATTTTTATCTGATAGACCTTTTAGGATATCAAATAAAGGTCCCAACTCTCCTGTTGGTATACCTAGATAAGGCCTTATCCAATTAATGTCTCCTAATAACTTTTGAAAGTCGTTATGTGATTTGAGTTGATCTACTCGTATTTGAATTTTTGGTGGACTGACCATGGTTGAGGATAACAGAACTCCTAAATAATTAATTGGAAAATTTAATTGTACTTTATCTATTGCTATCTCTACATTATAATTTTTAATAAGTTTGTAAGTGTGGCATAACTTTCTAGCAATGTGTTTTTAGCTTTGTGTGCTAATAATACATCATCCATATAGTGAAATATTTGTGTTCAGAATTTTGATTTCTAAGTGGCTGGATTACTTTGTTAACATAAATATGACACATAGTTGGGCTGTTAGCCATCCCTTTAGGGAGTACTTTTCATTCATATCTCTGATCAGGACCTTCATGATTCAGTGCAGGGATAGTAAAAGCAAAACCTGGACTATCCTTAGGATGAATTATAATTGAAAAAAAAACAATATTTAATATCTATAACTAAAACATACCAGGTTATTGGCAAAGCAGACAATTGAGGAATCCCTGATTGAGCAGGTCCCATAATAACCATCTCATTATTAATGGCTCTAAAATCTTGCAATAGTCTCCATTTACCAGATTTCTTTTTGATGACATAAATGGGAGTATTTTGGGGATATACAGTTGGTTGTATATGTCCTTCTGCTAATTGTTGTTTTACCAGGTCATGGACTGCTTGTATCTTTTCTTCAGTCAGGGGCCACTGAGGAACCCATACTGTCTTTCTGATTTTCAGGTAATTTTTATTGTCTCAGTGGCCCTTTCTGAAAATCCAACCCATGTCTCTCTGTTCCTTGATGTATTTGTATTGGTGCTGCTATGACTTATTCTTGTTTTTCTAATCTTTTTTCTTTCCTAAAACCTTGTCTAGTCATAATAGTGGCTGCATTTTGGTTGATGTTATTTGTTAATGTCAAACCTAATTGATCTAGGACATCTCGTCCCCATAAATTTATGGGAGGATGATCCAATTCATATGGCTGTATAGTTCCTTCACATCCTTTAGGATCATTCCTATCTAATACCATTTTACTTCTATGGGGATTAGTCGCCACTTATAGGCCTCGAAGCGTTTGAGTGGCTTGTTGTAATGGCCAATGTTTTTGCCATTCTTGACGAGAGATGATGCTAATGTCTGCACCTGTATCCAGTAGCCCATTCAATTCATGGCCTTGAATATTTAGTTTTAGCATGGGGTGAGAATCTAAATTTAAAGAAAGCATAGCCAAATCTACACCTGTGGAGCCTAATCCCTTGGAACATCTTTCTACAGTACGACTGGAAAATTTATCATATAGGCTGGGTATTATTAGTAACTGTGCTATTCTATCTCCTTGTGAAATTACTGATATGTCCTTTGGAGAACTGGCTATAATTTTTATTTCACCTTCATAATCGGGATCAATCACCCCAGGACTTATCATAAGTTCTTTTAGAGTAGAAGAGCTGCATCCCAATAATAAGCCCATGGTTCCTTTGGGAAGAGGTCCTTTTACCCCTGTGGGAATGATTTGAACTCCCATCTCTGGAGTTAGTACTGATCTGGCAGAGGCACAGATGTCCAACACTGTGCTCCCTCTGGTTTGTCTGATGAGGGATCTGATGGACAATGTGTCCTGGGCACTACCCTGTTGGGGTTGCTGGGTTCCTCCAGTGCTCTGTATATTTGTGGTTTGGGGCCCCGGAGCATTGGAACCCCCTGTCCATTTATTTGGCAATTGAGCCCAATGCCTTTCTCCATGATATCGTGGATAAACACCTGGTCCTTGTTCATTTTTTGATAATTGAGTACCCTCTATGGTGGTTTGAGAACAGCACTCATTAGCCCAATGTCTCCCTCTATGGCATTGTGGCCAAATACCTGGTATTCTACTCCTTTGATACCTAATATTGTTAAACCCTCCTTCTATGGGCCGATTCCTTTTAAAATGTCCTGTTTCTTCACATTGGTAGCATGTTCTTGGTCTGGCATCTAAAGCCTGTTTTACTGTAGCTGCCACAATTTGCCCTTGTTCATTAATGTATCTGGCAACTAAAGCCTGTTTTACTGCAGCTGCCATGACTTGCTCTTGTTCATTAATGTCTCTACATAATTAAATCAATGTGTTTAAATCTTCATTTTTCCATGGTCTAATGATATCTCTGCAACAACGATTCGCTTGCTCATAAGCCAGTTGTTTTAGTAATGGCATTGCTTGTTCTGTATTCCCAAAAACTCTGGTAGCTCTTTGAATAAGCCTATCTACAAATTCAGCATAAGGTTCATTAGCTCCTTGTATTACCTTAGATAATTGACCTTGTAAACCTCCATGTTCTTGTAAAGTCTTCCATGCCTTAATTGCATCTACACCAATTTCTGCACATACACCATGATCATATGCAATTTGCTGCGGCTGATCTTCATAAGGTCCCTTTCCTAACAACATATCTAGATTTCTCTGAGGATAACCAGCTCCTGCATTTCGCCTAGCTGTCTCCTTTCAACATTCCTCATTGGCAACCTTCCATAACATGCATTGTCCTCCATTTAGCACAACATTACACATATTAGCCCAATCCACTGGCTTCATGTTCAAGTTGTTAATGGATTCGACCATGATTACATTGAAGGGTGCTTGAGGACGATAGGTTGTTACAGCCTCTTTTAGCTGCTTCACTGTTTTGAAATTTAAAGCATGGTAAACACGCTGCCCTCCTCCCTCAAATACAGGGCATGTTAATATTTGAGATCTTGTCTCAGGATCCTAACTATCAACTGCGGGAGTTGGGGGCCTCCCAGCATAAGAAAGTGGCCTTGTTAGTTGGACACTTATGTCATCTGGTGATAGAAAGGTGTTAGTAGCAGTCTCCTGTTGTAAATTTCCCCTGATGTTTTTTACTGTTTTACACTTTCTTTCTCTGTCTAACTAGCTTTAGAGGCCTTCTCTTTTACTTGAATTTTTTCCTCTGTCTGACTAGTTCGAGAGACGTTCTCTTTTACTTGAATAGTTTCCTCTATCTGACTAGCTCGAGAGACCTTCTCTTTTACTTGAATTTTTTCTTCTGTCTGACTAACTTGAGACACCTTCTGTTTTACTTGAATCAATATGTCTTCTTCTTCCTCTACCATTGACTGAACCGAAGGCTTTGAACTAAGCAAACAAGATATGAATGTCCACAATGGCAATGTGCCAACTGGCAGAATCCCTGGGCTTTTCTTTTCTATTCTTTTTAAATCTGCACCATGATGGTTCCATTGTGATATATTTAACAACTCCTCCTTAAAAAGCCATGGTCTACATTTTTGTATTGTATCAACAATTGCCATGACTGCTCTTGATTTTACTGGGATGCCTCCTTCCTCTAACAATTTACTTAACACTTTTTTGGTTTTTTTTTTACTAATTTTTGATCCCATATTTCTACTATAATACAAACCAACAAGATAACACCAAACAAAAAAAGAGATAGAACGAAATAAAAATGGAACAACAAAAAATTATTATAGCCTTTCTCCCTATCTGTTCCTCAGACACAAATAGTTTTTCCTCAGATGTGAGCAGTTTTTCTTCCATCTCACTCATCTCCAGGGACAGGCAACTTAAAACAAAATAGGAATCAAAAAATGGCTACCCATCCTCTCGCCCTGCCCTCAAGAGCGAGCAGTTTACCTTATCAGTTACCCTCAATCGCTCCCCATATGAGCCACCAAATGCCGCTGTCTGGCTGGGCACAATCAGAATCCACTTGTCAAAAGAAACTAACTTTATTTTTAGAACCACACACGCCAAGCAAAACAGCCTCTCAGGAAAAATCCTCAGAACCCCAACTCCCAACACCAGCTTCCCAAAAGCCTCTCCCTCCCACCAAAGCCTCTATCCACTTCTCACAATCCTCCTGCTCTTGAGGCAGATTGGCTGGGTCACGTGGGCAGAGCCAAAAAAGTCCCCCAATGAGCAGCTCCATGGTCTGAATGGGCAGGGAAACAGCCCAATAAGCATCACCGCAGAGGAGCCAATCAGCTAGATGTTGCTGGGGCTGCTGTGAGCCAATCATAAGCTGGAAGTCTGAAAGGCGGGGAAACATCTCAATGAGCATCTCCAATGAGCATCACCACAGAGGAGACAATGAGCTAGAAGTTGCTAAGGCCGCTGTGAGCCAATCATCAGCCTGCAGCTGAAAGTTTGCTGGCACCTGGAAGTTTGCTGTGGCCCCTTCGGCTGTGACTATCAACAGGATACGTATGCACCATTCACTGAAGTTAGTTTTCAGTAATAGAAAACAAATATGAATTTCAGGTGGATGAATATTTCTGAAAATAATCTTGTGAAAAGTTGATTATAAATCCACATACTTGAACATGAATGAATTTAGGGAGTGTAAATAAGACACATATATTTCATATTTTGAAAAATCTGGAGAGTGTGTATGTGTGTATACACACACACACACACACACAAATTTTAAAATGTAGCAACATATATGCCAATCCAAATTCACCATGAAATATACATCATTCACAGATCTAAAAATATTCAATTTACTTAACAGGGATTTATGTATAATGTTGTTCTCCTAGGAAGCTCACCCATAGGTTCAATTTTCAGTTCCAACAGCATCTAGGAGGAGTGATCTCTTCTCAAAATTTGTATCTGCCAAATCAGCTACCGCACAAAAATATACACGTGATAAAAGGTAGGATTCTTTATGTGCATATAAAATAGATGTGCTGAATAGTCTACAGTGAAAGGGAGACAGGAATTCACATATTTGTTAACTTTAAAAACACATGGAGGACTATTTCAATTAAAAATTGACTAGAATTATAACACCTACTTGCAAAAGGCAAGTCCAAATATATACCATGCCTTCTCTGAACAGCTTCTATTTCTTTTCTGTTAGGATTCTTTTTCTCCATCATATTAGGATTAGTAGTCAGATTCTAGTACAGTATGGGTTAGTGTCAGGGATTCAGTATTTCAAATGGAAAATAGGAAAATGAATCCAATGTGTATGCAAACATATGCTAAACAAAAATCTTTCCACTCTCATCCAGAAAAATGCCTTGACATTACCTTCGCCCCAAGTAAGACACAATTAGAGGAGAAGAATTAGAAAATCTGTTAATACATATCTGGAATGGAAAATGCTCAGGAGTTCACAACCTTGAAGGTGGTAGAGGAGTTTCCAAAAGTAAGGGAAAGGGTAAACACTCCAGAAACATGGAGCTCTGCTTGCCTAAAGACTTCTTGAGAAACTGCCTCTGAGGTTGGGCACTTGAAATATACGTTGTTGTCAGAAGCTTTAGCTTTCTTTGTAGTGAGACCATCAAAGCTGGGTCTTCATCTATGTGACCTGGAGGATGTTGTTTCTTATTTTCCTAATGAACATGTGGCAGCAGTTCTGAATTCTCTCTTTGTAGGTAAACTGTGGCAACTTGGGGCTAATTGTCTCCCTGTTTGGACTGTGAACCCAGTTGGTAATCCTCCAGTTTTCGTGGTGTTTCTTGCTGCTGCACTTGGAGTTTGGTATTTGCTTCTTGAAATACAAGGATTTCAACTGGGGCACAGTGCTGGAGGGATTTCTGTCACATGTGGTGTGTCAGGGTCTGCATATAAATGCACCAACCAGGCTTCTATCGCACATGCTTGCCCCCTTGACCATAGCAACTTGATTCTGAACATTGCCCTGAAAAATCTCCATATAACAAGATGCCTTTACATATAAGGGTCTGCTGGCTGCAGCATGTCAGTCACAAGCCATTTGGAAGCCAATGGCAGATCCACATGGCCCCAACACAGATGTTTTATCACACACCTGCACATCACTTCTCTAGGCCCCAACTCAGCAGTCTCCAAATTACTGGCATCTCTGTTCTACACCATTCTCATGAAACCAAGTCAATCAAGGCACTGTCTTGTACACTCATGATCAACAGCATAAGATCCAAAGTTACTCCAGTGCCATCTGGTCATGGGAATTTAAAAAATGTCATGGTACTTATCTAGCCATTTTTAAAGGATGAAGTTGGAGGCACTGTGGGTTTAAATTTATTCAGGAACCATTAAATGTTGAGGAAGTTTATTTCAATGAAAGTTCTGGAGAACTCTCAGAGGAAAGTCTTCCCAAAGAGTGACCAAAAAGTCACATGAAGCCAGGCCCATTGAGGTCTACAATATGAGGTCCATGTGAGTTTTGACTCTCAACTATTGCTGCCAAGTCTTTCAGAATGAAATCATGTGATATCCTGGCTGAGATTCCCAGTGTTCTGTGGAAAGCTACCCTGGTCCAAGATCTCAGTTTCCAAGAGCGACTCTCATGCATGGCCTCCTAAAACCCCAACACAATTCATGGCAATACTTCTCTGACGTCAGTTCTAGACCTCAGTCTCTAAGGGTATCACACCAGAGTTCAAGCCCAGGTGGACCCAATCATCACTTCCAACCACCACACAAATAAACACAATTAAAACCAAAACACTCCCACAAGGCCCTCATCCTCTTCCATATAGACACTAATCATAACCTCTTGCTGGAGTTTTCCATGAGGGGCGCAGCCCAAGACAGTGTTCAAAAGAGCTCCCTTGCCACTTATTTTCCTAAAGTCAGCGTGGTTTTTTACCATTTTTGTTTTGGATACACACATGGAATCTTTCTTTAGATCCATGAGGTGCTGAGAATCTAAGCCACAGCATCACACAGGGCCAAGAGGCTGAATCAGACACATCCTTATCCTAAGCAATTAAACAAAGAGCGACAGGTGATGCGCATGCATTTCCATTTGAAAACAGTTTTCATCAGTCTTCCCAAATGGGTGGACTGAGGCAAAGACCTCCTGACATTCAGGTCAACAGATCAATAGGTAAGCAAAAGGCCAAAAGAAGGGTTTTTCCACTGAGACATTACTGGTCACACTGATATCTGTGTTTTCTGAGATGCTCCCATTTCCTTCAGCTATCCAGTACATGGCCATGTCACAGAGCTTGGAGGGGTACATATCTTGTACACAAATCCATAAGACTATTTTGGAGAGTGGCCAGAATTTAGGAAGAAAACCTGAACTTAGGAATTTAGTAGGTGTTGCACATCTATAAGACAAGCCACAGTCCATTAATAAATCGGGCAGGATGAATGCTGGGAAGCTTCCTAATAGACAGGACACATCCTTGATGCATTTTCTTTTCTAATGTCTTCAACCATGGACACAGTGGAATACATAGATAAAGAAACACTCACCTTGTCAAACGACCTACTATAAAGAGTCCACACCAAACCAAAAAAAACCCGCCTTTTCCACCTATTCTCAGAAAATGAGACAGAACCAAAAACTCACACCCACACCCACAAAGGCACCTCCTTTCCCCAAGTAGGTCTGTGACTATACAGTGTGTCCTCTGAATGGTGGGCCATACTATGTTACCCCAAAATGGCCTGTCTTGTCTCAGATCTGTTTTCTTTGGCCAACTCTGTGAAGTTGTGAGGATCCATTGGTGAGCCACTTTCTGCTTTCTCAGGAAGGGCCCCTCTTCAGAGCTTTTCTGGCATTTGGCCATCCTCACATCAGTAGGTACCAAGAAAGACTGACTCTGTCCTTGGTAAATCCAAACAAGTGAGACCACTGGGACTGGTACTGGGACTGGCTCTGTGTGCCTGGTTTCCTGGATCCCAAGTTCAGAGATTCCATCACCAAGAAAGTGAGGTAGGTCACTTCCTTCAGGAACTGAATGAGGTCACAGCCTTGGCAACCACTTTGTCCTAACAGATGCTTCCAAGGGTCCCATGAGATGGAGGCTGCACCTACTTCCTCTGACATTTTCATAAGTTAGAATGGTATATCAACCATAGGTACTGGGGAACAGCTCTCCACAGAGGCTTGGTTTGGTCCATCTTCTCTACATTAAGAAGAGAGATTCTGATTAAGACACAACCCTTTATCCTGACCATGTTTTTTTGCCATGGAAGATGACTTTTGCCCTCTCAGGTCGTTCATAGCATCCTACACATTCTCCAGGGATTATTTCTACATGGACCTTTGAGGTTCTCAGCAGGTGGAAGATCCATACATTCCTGTATTGTAATACCAACTCTGTCTCTGCTCTTCTGTAAAGTTAGATTGAGGAACAGTGTATGGTTAGGATTAATAACATGTTCAATATGGGTTAGGAATCATTCTGCTTGATGAACAATGTTATTGGAAACCTGCGATATTTACATGAAAATATAGGTGAAATATAAGTATTGAAATATAAATCTAGGTAAGATTTGAATCCTAGAAGGGAATTTGGCCTTTGAGTGGGATACTTAGCTTTGAATTATGTTCTGCACATATGTCTCAGATAAATTGATATGCAATGGCATAGATCCTTGTACCTTCGATGATTGAATGTAGAAGAGAGCATCCAGTTAAAAAAGGGATTTTTGCTAGGATTAGGAATATAGTCGGTAGGATTACGAAGAAGATTGATTATAGAATATGGACCAAAAGTTCTTTAGCAATAGGGTTTCTGGTAGAGATTGAATATAAATGTCAGCACATGTGAAGAGTCAGTCACAATGATGAACTGGGGAAAAAAGTAGGAAAGCAGATGTGAATAGAGAGTAGGAAATCAGGCAAATTATAAAATGAGTGAGAGGTTTAGACAGTTTCAACAGGGTGAGATTGAAAATGTAGTCTTAGGAAGAAACACATATGTAATCACCAATAGGATTGACATTTGAGAGCATTAGGCAACCTGGACATGGATGTTTTTAGTAATCCATGTTCACTTTCCATTTAGGCTTTGGGACAGTCATAAGTGTGACCTTTGCATTTTGTGTCCAGAATATTACTGTGATAAAATGTATATGTAGATCAGTTGACATGCATATTTTTTCCACCATTTATGGGAGCAATATTTTGAAGATATAGAAATTATTGTTGGGAGTACACAGAGGTGTACCATGTGTCTATCAATATATAGACAATGCATGAATAGACCATACTGTGAATAAATGATATAACTGGTTTCACTTTGAATAATGGATTGAATTGATATCTGAAAGTATACAAGAAATCTTATATTGATGTACAATCATTCATTTAAACCAGTTTTACATCTAATGGTAATATTAGTGTTATGTTTTATCATGACGGGTGTGTCAGTTTTGCTTCAAAAGTGATAATGGAAATCGAAAATAATGTGTTTGGAAAGAAGTGTCACAAAAAGAGAAGTCAAGAAACATGGAGGAATACATGTGTTCTGAAGCAAAAGTGATTGAAAGCAAAACAAATGTGTATATATTTGCTAAATTGTGGATGAAATATACATCCTATGATGTGCATTAACTGGAGAAATAGTAATGTACCAGTGTTGAATAAAAATGAACGTCAAAATACACATTATATCACATAGGAATCTTCTTGCATTGATGTTAAACTGGGTCAGTTACTGTATAAATATTAGAATTTTATTTTGGTGTTATAATACAATTTATTTTAGCACTAGCATGCCACAGAATGTAGAAGAAAGAGCAATGGATTTTTAGTTATAACACTAATAATCTAGCATTTAATGATTATTTTGGGGAGTCTAGAATTTACATAAGGCTATGCAACATAATTTTTTGTATTTAACATTCATAAAATCTTGGAATTTTGGTAATATTTCTCCTTTTTTTATTTTTTCAGTTGTTGATAGACCTTCATTTTATTTATTCGTATGTGGTGCTGAGAATATAACCCACTGCCTCACACATGCTAGACAAGCATGTTAACACTGAGTCACAAACCCAGCCCCTCCACTTTTATCTTTTCATCAAACACTCCTCTCCCTCTTCTTTACTCACTTTCTTCCTCATTTCCCCCTTCTCTCTCTTCCTTTTTCATTTTCCCTCCATAAGTATTTTTCTCTCATAGCATTACAAACAGTACTATGCTATGAAATTTACATTTAAAACTGTTTTTTATAGTCATTCTTTTCTTGAGAAAATTTAAAAATTATAACCACCTGATAAATATATTACAATACATTTATTATGCATATGTATCTATATTCATGCATATGTGTTACATATATATATATATATATATATATATATATATATATATATATATATACATATATATTTAAAAGTACTTTGATTAGCCTGTTAGAAATAATATAGACCAAGTCTTTCTTAATTCTCAAGTCTTCCAGAATTAACATCTTACAGTGAAAATCAAATAAACATATTTAAGTAAACAGGTATCATTCTTATTTATCAATACTGATAATTTAAGGTTTTTATATCACATTTAGCTGTAATATGGCATATTAACTCTTTTGAATTAGAGAATTTTTTTTTTGAACAACCTATTATTTAAGGACCATATGCACTGACATTTTAAATGGCTTTCTTGTGATTTCACTTTCTATCAATTGCATATTAATTGCCAAATACTTATTTTAGTAATTTTAATATTCATAATTGATATAAAGTCAATTGATTAATTCTTTTTGTAAGGAGTTACAGTAGGGACAGTATTAATAATTCTAAATCTTTATAAAAATGGTACAAAAATATTTTCATGCAAAATTATGTATAATTGCATGCTCTAAATGTTTGATTGTTGATACATATAATAAAGAGCTTTTGATGAGTCTCTTCCCCAGTAAAACAGAAAATGCAAAGATATAGTTGGGTATGTATGTCCAAACAAACATATGGAAAAATACACATTATCATCTAGAAACTATTAAATAAAAGATGAAAAGAACAATCCAACACATTGTACCAACTTGTCAGATGAGGTAGTATTCTGGGAGAATAGCCTAAGTCTAGACCTGGTCCATGACAAAATATTCACAAAAAAATAAAATATGAAAAATATAGGAAATGCTATGAGTTTTTCTTGAAGGTAAGTGGATTATCCTTTAATCTCAATTATGTGCATTTTTAAAAGCCAGTTTTCTGGTAAAATAAATTTGTGATAGTTACAAGTACACAAAACAAAGTTTCTGCTTAGCAAAATGAATGCATCTCAACTCTTTTTTATCTGATTTCTTCCCACTCAACTTTAAACCTTTATTTATTTATTTTTTATTGGTTGTTCAAAACATTACAAAGCTCATCCTATATCATCTTTTATACATTTGACTCAATTGGGTTATGAACTCCCAATTTTCCCCAAATACGAGTTGCAGAATCACATCGGTTACACATTCACATTTTTACATGATGTCATATTAGTGACTGTTGTATTCTGCTACATTTCCTATCCCCTACTATCCCCTACTATACCCCCTCCCATCCCCTCCCATCTTCTTTCTCTACCTCATCTGCTGTTGTTCACTTCTCTCCCTTGCCCCACCTTTCCCCAATTTTCCCTACCCCATTGTTTGAAGATGCTATCCTACTTCCATTGCATGCTTTTAGCCCCTTTTTCAAATATAAGAAAGTTGTAATTTTGAGGATTGGTTTCTGTGTCCTCTATTCTGTACCATTGTTCCACCTGCCTATTTTGTTACCAGTACCACGCTGTTTTTGTTACTATTGCTTTTAGTACAGTTTGAACTCTGGTATCACTATACCTCCAGATTCATATTTTCTGTTTAGAGTTGCTTTTGCTATTCTGGGTCTTTTGTTTTTCCATCTTCTAAGATCTTCTTCTCTCTCTCTCTTTAGGGTTCTGTAGTTTTCAGTATATAAAACTTTCACGTCTTTTGTTAGGTTGATTCCCAAGTATCTTATTTTATTTGAGGATATTGTGAATGGAGTGGTTTTCCTCATTTCCATTTCAGAAGTTGTGTTGCTGACATACAGGAATGCCTTTCATTTATGCGTGTTAATTTTATATTCTGCCACTTTGCTGAATTCATTTATTAACTCTAGCCGTTTCATTGTAGACCCTTTGGGGTCTGTTAAATATATTTTCATGACATCTGCAAATAGCGATAATTTAAATACTTCTTTTCCTATTTTTATGCCTTTAATTTTTTTTGTCTGTCTAATTGTTCTGGCTAGTATTTCAAGAACTAAATTGAATAGAAGTGGTGATAGAGGGCATCCCTGTTTTGTTCCAGATTTTAGAGGGAATGCCTTCAGTTTTTCCACATTTAGGATGATGCTAGCCTGAGGTTTAGCATATATAGCTTTTACAATGTTGAGGTAAGTTCCTGTTATCCCTAGTTTTTCTAGTGTTTTGAACATAAAGTGATGCTGAACTTTGTCAAATGTTTTTTCTGCATCTATTGAGATGATCATATGGTTCTTGTCTTTATGTCTATTGATGTGGTGAATGGCATTTATTGATTTCCGTATATTGAACAAGCCTTGCATCCCACGGATGAATCTTACTTGATCATGGTGCACAATTTTTTTGATATGCTTTTGTATTCGATTCGCCAGGATTTTATTGACAAGTTTTGCATCGAAGTTCATTAGAGATATTGGTCTGTAGTTTTCTTTCTTTGAAGTGTCTTTGTCTGGTTTCGGGATCAGGGTGATTTATCCTCATAGAATAAATTTGGAAAAACTCCTTCTTTTTGTTTTTCTTGAAATAGCTTGAAAAATATTGGTATTAATTCTTCTTTAAAGGTTTTGTAGAACTCCGCTGTATACCCATCCGGTCCATGGCTTCTTTTGGTTGGTAGTTTTTGATGGCTTCTTTCATTTCTTCCTTTGTTATTGGTCTGTTTAAATTGCGTGTGTCTTCCTGACTCAATCTGGGCAGATCTTATGACTTAAAAAATTCATCGATATCTTCACTATCTTCTATTTTATTGGAATATAGTGTTTCAAAATACTTTCTAATTATCTTCTGTATTTCTGTAGTGTCTGTTGTGATATTGCCTGTTTCATCCCGTATGTTAGTAATTTGAGTTCTCTCTCTTCTTCTCTTCATTAGCATGGCTGTGGGCCTGTCAATCTTATTTATTTTTTCAAAGAACCAACTTTTAGTTTTATCAAATTTTTAAATTTTTTTTTGTTTCAATTTTGTTGATTTCTGCTCTAAATTTAATTATTTCTTGTCTTCTACTACATTTGCTGTTGTTTTGCTCTTCCTTTTCTAGGTTTTTGAGGTGTAGTGTGAGTTCATTTATTTGTTGATTTTTTTCTTTTTTTGAGGAAAGAACTCCAAGAAATGAACTTCCCTCTTAAACTGCTTTCATTGTGTCCCATCGATTCTGGTATGTTGTGTCTGTATTGTCATTTGTCTCTAAGAATTTTTTTTATCTCCTCCATTATGTCTTCTGTAACCCAGTGATCATTCAGTAGCATGTTGTTCATTTTCCATGTGATGTAGGATTTTTCCTTCCTTCTTTCATCATTGATTTCCAGTTTCATTCCATTATTATCAGATATAGTGCATGGTATAATCTCCATGCTTTTATATTTACTAAGAATTGCCCTATGGCATAATATATGGTCTATCTTTGAGTAGGATCCATGTGAAACTGAGAAGAACGTGTATCCACTTGATGATGGCTGATATATTCTATATATGTCGTTCAAGTCTAGGTTACAAATTGTGCTGTTGAGTTTGATAGTTTCTTTATTCAGTTCTTGTCTAGAGAATCTGTCTAATGCCGAGAGTGGTGTCTTAAAGTCACCCATAATTATTGTGTTGTAGTCTATTTGGCTATTGAACTTGAGGAGAGTTTGTTTTATGAACATTGCAGCTCCATTGCTTGGTGCATACAAATTCATAATTGTTATGTCTTGTTGGTGGATGGTTTCTTTTAACAGAATATAGTGTCCTTCTTTATCCCTTTTGATTAACTTAGGTTTGAAGTTGATTTTATTCCACATGAGTATGGCCACTCCTTCTTGCTTCTGAGGGCCATGTGAGTGGTATGATTTTTCCCAACCTTTTACCTTCACCCTGTGTATGTCTTTTCCTATCATATGAGTCTCCTTAAGGCAGCATATTGTTGGATTTATTTTTTTGGATCCAGGTTACTAGCCCATTCTCTTGATTGGTGAATATAATCCATTAACATTTAAGGTTACAATTGAAATATGATTTGTTCTTCCAATCATGTTTATTTATTTATTATGTTTTAGTTTGGCTAGTTTTTACTTTTTTGGTTATTTTCCTCCCCCTTTACTGAGATACCTCCTGCTGTTAGTTTTCGGCACTATTTATCAATTCCTCTTCTTGTAGTATTTTGCTCAAAATGCTTTGCAGTGCTGGTTTTCTGGCTGCGAATTCTTTTAGCTTTTGTTTATTGTGAATGACTTTAATTTCGTTTTCAAATCTGAACCTTAATTTTGCTGGATACAGTATTCTTGGTTGGAATCCATTATTTTTCAGCATTTGAAATACATTGTTCAAGGATCTTCTCGCTTTCAAAGTCTGTGATGAAAAATCAGTCATTAACCTAATTGGTTTTCCCCTGAATGTAATCTGCCTCCTTTCTCTTATAGTGTTTAATATTCTCTCCTTGTTCTGTATGTTGGCTATCTTCATAATTATATGTCTTGGAGTTTGTCTATTATGATTTTGAATGTTTGGGGTCCTGTAGGCTTCCAGGATTTGACAATCCGATCCATCTTTCATCTCTGGGATGTTTTCTAGAATTATTTTATTTAATATGTTCTCCATTCCTTTGGTTTGAATCTCTATGCCTTCTTCTATCCCAATGACTCTCATTTTTTATGACATCCAATATCTCTTGAATAGATTGCTAGTGGGATTTAAGCCTCTTTTCTGTGTTGATTATATTCTTTTCAAGTTGATAAACTTTGTCTTCATTATCTGATATTCTGACTTCTGCTTGATCTAGTCTATTTGTAATATTCTCGTTTGAGTTTTTAATTTGGTTAATACTTTCCTGCATTTCTAGTATTACTGTTTGATTTCTTTTAAGATCTCTATCTCCTGGTAAAGCTCGTTGTTTGCCATTTGAGTTTGTTTGTTTAATTCATTTTCAAAATATACTTTTATTGCTTGGACTTGCTGCCTCATGTCTTCTCTAATATTCCTTTCCATCTGAGTTAGGAATGCCTTAAGTTCTTTCCCTATCCCTGTTTCTGATGCTTCTAGGTCCTCCTGTAGAATTAAGTTGTCCTGCATTGTTTGTACTCCTTTCTTTCCCTTGTTTTTTCATGATGCTCATGTTACTTTCCAGCTCTATTTGATTGCTGTGTTTCTGTTTTATTCTATAGATTTGTTTCGGTGTTGTGTATCTCTGTTGTCTCTCCTTTGTGTTGGTAGACTATGCCTGCTAAAGTGGATTCCACTTGTAGGGAATTCCGAAGGCCGAGCTCCAGTGACGTCACCCCTCTGCTTTGGCGGGCCCAGGCTCCTTGCCGAAATGTTCGAATACGGGGATGGAACTGGACTGTCTCCAGTTGGTTTCAGCTCCAGGTCACTGGCGGGTGGGCAATCACTAGCCACCCAGTGGCGCAGTCGGTCTCCTGCGCGCCGGTGTTCTCCAGACGCCCAGTCACGCGGACAGCAGGTGGACTGTCACCTGCGCTTCTGTGTTCTCCAGCTTCCCAGTCACAAGAGCCTGGCCTCTAGTCCCCTGGTTTCTCCTGCTAGTCCTGGTTTCTCCTGCTAGACTAGATTTCCCCTGAGTGATGCTTCTCTGCAGTTCAATCTGTATTCTGGGCCTGTCATTTGTTGGGTGTGGAGGGTGTCTATTGGAACCCAGACACTCTATTGTTTTGAGGATCAGTCAGACCGGATCTCCGGTTGCACATTTGGCTTGTTTTTCAGACCCAATTACCAGATCTCAGTGCTAAAAATCTTTCTTATAGGTTTTGGTGCACCCCCATTTTGCTGTAAGTTCTTAACAAGATAGTTTTTTGTGGTTCTATCTCGTTATTCACCTGTGCAGTGGCGCGTTACACTGGGTGTGATGCACTCTATTCGTGGCCATCAGGCAATGATGAAATATTATGCTTTGTATGCAGCATTTACTGAAGTTAGTTTTCAGTATTAGGAAACAAATATGTATTTCAGGTGAATGAATAATCTGAATTTCTGAGAATAATCTTGTGAAAAGTTGATTATAAATCCACATACGTGAATATGAATGATTTTAGGGAGTGTATAATAAGACACATATATTTCATATTTTGAAAAATCTGGAGAGTGATATATATATATATATACACACAGAAACACACTCACAGACATTAAAAAGTAGCAATATATATGCCAATCGAAATTCAAAATGAAATATATATCCTTCACATATCCAAAAAAATACATTTTACTGAAAATGGATTTATGTATAATGTTGTTCAACTAGGAGGCTCACCCATAGGTTGAAATTTCAGTTCCAAAAGGGTTTAGGAGGAGTGATCTCTTCTCACAATTTGTATCTGCCAAGTCAGCCACCTCAGAAGAAAGTCTGTGTGATACCAGGTAGTATTCTATATGAGCATATAAAAATACATGTGCTGAATAGGTGACAGAGAAATGGGAGAGGAATTCACATATTTGTTAACGTTAAAAACACATGGAGAAATATTTCAATAAACATTGACTATATTTATAACTCCAACCCCATATAATGCAAAAGGGAAGTCCAAGTATACACCATGCCTTCTCTGAACTGTTTGTATTTCCATTCTGTTAGGGTTACTATTCTCCATCATATTAGGATTAGTAGTCAGAGTCTAGTAGGTTATGGATTAGTGTCAGAGATTCAGTATTTCGAATAGAAAATAGGAAAATAAACCCATTGTGTTTGCAAATATGTGTGATACAAAAATCTTCCCACTCTCATTCAGAACAATGCCTTGACATTACCTTCTCCCCTAATAAGACACAATTAGAGGAGAAGAGTTAGAAAATCTGTGAATACATATCTGGAATGGAATATTCTCGGTGTTCACAAGCTTGGAGGTGGTAGAGGAGTTTCCAAAAGTAAGGGACAGGGTAAACACTCCACAAACATGGAGTTCTGCAGGCCTAAAGACATATTGAGAAACTGCCTCTGAGTTTGGGCACTTAAAATGTATGTTGTGGTCCGAAGCTTTAGCTTCCTCTATAGTGAGAGCATCAAAACTGGTCTGCATCTATGTGACCTGGGGGACATGGTATCTTATTTTCCAATGAACATGAGGCAGCAGTGCTGAATTCTCACTTTGTAGGTAAACTGTGGCAACTGGAGTCTAAGGGTCAATCTGTGTGGACTGTGAAGCTAATTGATCATGCTCTACTTTTCTTAGTAGAGCACTGGGAGTTTGTTATTTGCTTCACAATACAAGGAGTTCAACTTGGTCAGAGTGCTGGAGGGAGTTCTGTCACATGTGGTGCCTCAGGGTCTGCAGGAGAATGCACCAGTCAGGCTTCTATTTCACATAGTTTGACCCCTTGACCATAGCATCCTGATTCTGAACATTGCCCTGAAACCTCTCCATATAACAAGATGCCTTTACATATAAGGGTCTGCTTGCTGCACCATGTCAGTTACAAGCCATTTGGAAGCCAATGGCAGATCTACATGGCCCCAACACAGATGTTTTATCACACACCTGCCCACCACTGTTCTAGGCCCACTACTCAGCAGGCTCCAACTTACTGGCATCTCTGTTCTACACCATTTTTAAGAAACGCAGTCAATCAAGGCACTGTCTGGTATACTCATGATCAGCAACTGGACATCAAAAAGTTCTCCAGTGCCACCTGGTCATGAAAATTTCAAAAATTCCATGGTATTTCTCTAGCCATTTTTCAAGGATGAAGTTGGAGGCACTATGATTTTCAATTCACTCAGGAACCTTTAAATGTTGAGGAAGCTCATTTCAATGAAAGCTCTGGAGAACACTCACAGGCAAGGCTTCCCAAAGGGTCGCCAAAAGGTCACATGAAGCCAGGCCCATTGAGGTCTGCAATGTGAGATCATGTGTGTTTTGCCTCTCAACTATGGCTGCCAAGTCTTTCAGAATAAAATCATGTGATATTCTGGCTGAGATTCCTCGTGCCTTGTGGAAAGCCTTTCTGGGCACAGATCTCAGTTTCAAAGGGCGACTGTCATTCATGGCCTCCTAAAATCCCAACACAACTCATGGCAATAATTCTCTGAGGTCAGTCCAGAACTCAGTCTCTAAAGGGAATCACACCAGAGTTCAAGACCAGGTGGAGCCAGTCATCTTTTTCAACCGCCACACAAACTTCCAAAATTAAAACCCAAACACTCCCACAAGGCCCTCATCTTCTTCCATATAGATACTCATTATAAACTCTGGCTGGAGGTTTCCATGAGGGATGCAGAACAAGATAGTGTCCAAAGTTAGCTCCCTTGCCCCTCATTTGCCTAAAGTCGGGGTGGCCTGAACACCTTCCTGTGAACCTGGAGTGATCAAATAGTGTGCCGTTAATACTGCTCTGCTTCTCCAATTTGAGGACGACTGACTGTGGGGTTTAGATTCTTTATGTGAATTGGAAGCATGAGAAAATGCAAGCACCTTTGGGCTTGCCTCTCCTTGGCTTTAAAGAATGCATTTGACCCAAAGAATCCCTCTTCTCACTTGATGGAGGTCAGGAACCTTACAGAGGAAGGCAAGAGACTTCATCCGCAATGACTGCTCTTTTGATCATTTTGGTTTTGGATGAACACATGGGATCCATCAGGTGCTGAGAATCTAACCACAGCCTCACACAGGGCCAAGAGGCTGTTTCAGACAAATCCATTTCCAAAGCAATTAAGCAAAGAGCTACAGGTGATGTCCATTCATTTCCATTTGAAAACTTTTTTCTTCAGGCTTCACAAAGAATTGGCCTGTGGTAAATACCTTCCTGATATTCAGGGCAACAGAACAATAGGTAAGCAAAAAGCCCAAATCAGGGTTTCTCCACTGAGACTTTCCTGGTCACACTAGCTACCCACTACATGGCCATATAACAGAGCTTTTAGGTGGTAAATATCTTGGACACAAAACCATGAAGCTATTCTGCAGAGTGTCCAGAATTCAGAAAGAAAACAGAAACTTATGAAGATATCAGGTGTTGCCCTTAGATAACAAAAGCCACAGTCCATTTATAAATTGGGCAAGATGAATGCTGGGAAGCTTTCTACTAGACAGGACACATCCTTTGATGCATTCTTATTTCTAATGTCTACAACCACGGACACAGTGGGATACACAGACATAGAAGCACTCGCATTGCAAAACGACTAACTAGAAACAGTCCACGCCAATCCAAACAAACAGTCTTTCCTACCTATTCTCAGAACATGAGACAAGACCATGAACATACACCCACACCCACAAAGGCACCACCTTTGCTCCAAGTAGTTCTGTGATTACCCAGAGTGTCCTCTGAATGGTGGGCCATACTATATTCCCCCCAAATGGCCTGTCGTGTCTCAAATCTGGTCTCCTTGGCCAATTCTGTGAAGTTGTCATTAGCCATGGGTGAGCCACTACCTGCTTTCTCAGGAAAGGCCCCTCTTCAGAGCTTTTCTGGCATTTGAACATCCTCACATCTGTAGGCACTAAGAAAGACTGACTCTGTCCTTGGTAAATTGAAGCAAGTGAGACCACTGGGCCTGGTACTGCGACTGGCTCTGGGTGCCATTCTTCCTGGATCCCAAGTTCAGAGAGTTCCATAAGAAAGGAAGTGAGGTGAGGTCACTTCCTTCAGAAACTGAATGAGGTCACTGCTTTGGCAACAACTTTGTCCAAATAGTTACTTCTAAGGGCCCATGAGATGGAGGCTGTTCCTACTTTCTGTAACACTTTCAAAAGTTAGAATGGTATATCAACCATAGGCACCTGGGAACACCTCTTCACACAGGCCTGGTTTGGTCTATCTTCTCTACATTAAGTTGATAGAGGCTGATACAGACACATCCCTTCATCCTCACCAGGTTGTTTGCCATGGAAGATGACTTTTGCTCTCTCGGGAACTTCACAGCTGCCTACATCTTCTCCAGGGATTATTTCTACATGGACCTTTGATGTTCTCAGCAGGTGGAAGATTCCCTACATTCCGGTATTTAAAGAGAAACTCTGTCCCTCCTCTTCTGTAAAGTTAGATTGAGGTAACAGTGTATATTTAGGGTTAATAACATGTTCGATTTGGGTTAGGAATCTCTCTGCCGGATGAATAATGGTATTGGGAACCTGTGATATTTACAAGAATATATAGGTGAAATATAAGTATGAAAACAGAAATGTAGGTAAGATATGAAGCCAGAAGGGCATTGGGCCCTTGAGTGGGATACTTAGGTTTGAATTATGTTCTGCACATGTGTCTCAGATGAATTGATATAAAATGGCATAGGACCTTTTACCTTGAATGATTGATTGTTGAAGAGAACATCGAGTTAAAAAGTGATAGTCAGTAGGATTAGTAAGATAGTCAGTAGGTTTATAAAGAAGAGTGAGTATAGGATTTGGACCAAAAGTTCTTTAGCAATAGAGTTTCGGGTAGAGAGTGAATGTAAATGTCAGCATATGTGAAGTATGAGTCACAATGATGAACTAGGGAAAATATGTAGGAAAGCAGATATCAATAGAGATATTAGGAAATCAGGCAAAGTGTAAAGTGAGTGATAGAATTAGACATTTCCAACAGGCTTGAGGTTGAATATATAATCTTAGGAAGAAACAAATATGTAGTCATCAATAGGATTGACATTTGAGAGCATTAGGTAACCAGGACATGGTTGTTTTTGGTAATCCATGCTCACTTTCCATTTAGGCTTTGATACAATCATGAGTTTGACCTTTGCTTTTTGTGTCCAGAATATTACTGTGATAAAATGTATATATAGATAAGGTGACATCAGTATTTCTTCCACCATTTCTGGGAGCAATATTTTGAAGAGGTACAAATTAGTAATGGGGGGACAAATAGGTATACACTGTGTTTATGAATATAGAGATAATGCATTAATAGACCATACAGTGAATAAATAACATAACTGGTTCCAACTTTAAATAATGGATTGAATTGAAATGTGAAAATATACAGGAAATTTTATATTGATATGCATACATTCATTCCACCCAGTTTTACATCTAATGGTAATATTAATGTTATAGTTTATCATGAAGAGTGTGTGAGTTTAGCTTCAAAATTGATTATGGAAATCGAAAATAATGTGTTTGGAAAGAAGTCTCATGAAAAGACCAGTCAAGTAACATGGAAGAATTCATGTGTTCTGAAGCAGGAAGTGAAACAAATTCTTATTAATTTGCTAACTTGTGGATGAAATATATGTCCTATGATGTGCAAAAACTGAAGAAATACTAATGTACCAGTGTTGAATTAAAATAAAGGTCAAAATAGACATTAAGTCCCATAGGAATCTACTTGCATTGATGTTAAACTGGATCTGTTACTGTAAAAATATTAGGATTTGTAAGCACCATTGATTGAAGTTAGTTCTCATACTGGGAAACAAATATGTATTTCAGGTAGATGAATATTTCTGAGAATAATCTTGTGAAAAGTTGATTATAAATCCACATACATGAACATGAATGAATTGATGGAGTGTATATAAGAGACATATATTTCATATTTTATAAAATCTGGAGAGTGTGTGTGTGTGTATATATATATATATATATATATATATATATATATATATATATATATACAGAAAAACACAAAAATACATTAAAAAGTATCAATATATATGCCAAACGTAATTTATCAGTAATATATATCATCCACAGATGAAAATATATTTATTTTACTGAACATGGATTTATGTATAAATTGTTCTACTGGGAAGCTCACCCATAGTTTTAATTTTCAGTTCCACCAGCGTTTACGAGATCTCTTCTCACAACTTGTTTCTGCCCAGTCAGCCAACTCAAAAAAATGTACGTGTGAGACCACGTAGGATTCTATATTTGCATATAAAAATACATGTGCTGAGTAGGCTACATAGAAAGGAAGACAGGAATTTACATATGTGTTAACATTAAAAACACATGGAGGACTATTTCAATTAAAAATTGAGTAGATTTAGAATACCTACCCTCTATCATGCAAAAAGGAAGTCCAACAATACACCATGCCTGCTGTAAACTGCTTGTATTTTCATTCTGTTTGGGTATTTTTCTCCATCATATTAGGATTAGTAGTCAGAGTCTAGTAGGGTATGAGATAGTGTCAAGAATTCAGTATTTCAAATGGAAAATTGTAAAATGAATCAATGTGTATGCAAATGTGTGCTACACAAAAATTTTCCCACTCTCATTCAGAACAATGCCTTGACATTACCTTCACCCCAAGTAAGACACATTTAGAGGAGAAGAGTTAGACAATCTTTGAATGCATATCTGAAATGAAAAATGTTCAGGAGTTCACAACCTTGGAGTTGGTAGAGGAGTTTCCAAAAGTAAGGGAAAGTGTAAAATCTCCACAAACATGGAGATTTACCAGCCTAAAGACTTCTGGAGAAACTGCCTCTAGGTTGGGCACTTGAAATATATGTTGTTGTCAGGAGCTTTAGCTTCCTTTCTAGTGAGACAATCAAAGCTTGGTCTGCACATCTGTGACCTGGAGGACATGGTTTATAATTCTCCAATGAACATGAAGCAGCAGTGTTGATTTCTCTCTTTGTAGGTAAACTATGGCCACTGGGTCTAAGTGTCTCCCCATGTAGACTGCTAAGCCATTAGGTCATCCTCCACTTTTCAAAACGTTTCTTGATACTGCACTCGGAGTTTGGTATTTGCTTCATGAAATACAAGGAGTTCAACTGGGACAAAGGGCTGGAGGAAGTTCTTTCACGTGTGGTGGGTCAGGGTCTGCAGGAGAATGCACCAACAGGGCTTGTATACCACATAGGTTGCTCCCTTGACCATAGAAACCTGATTTTGAACATTGCCCTGAAACCTCTCTATATAACCAGATGTCTTTACATACAGGATCTGCTGGCTGCACCATGTCAGTCTCAAGCCATTTGGAAGCCAATGGCAGATCCACATGACCCCACCACAGATGTTTTATCACACACTTGCTCACCCCCGCTCTGGGCCCATTACTCAACAGGCTTCAAATGACTGGCATCTCTTTTCTACACCATTTTCATGAAAACCAGTCAATCAACACACTGTCTGGTACACTCATGATCAGCAACTGGACATCCAAATGTTCTCCAGTGCCACCTGGTCAAGGAAATTTCAAAAATTTCATGGTATTTATCTAGCCAATTTTCAAGTTGAAGTTAGAGACACTGTGGGTTTCAATTCATTCAGAAATTATTTAATGGTGAGGAAGCTCATTTCAATGAAAGCTCTGGAGAACTGTCACAGGCAAGGCTTCCCAAAGAGTGGCCAAAAGGTCACATGAAGCAAGGCCCATTGAGGTCTACAATGGAGGTCCATGTGTGTTTTGACTATCAAATATGTCTGACAAGTTTTTCAGAATAAAATTGTGTGATATCCTCCTGAGGTTCCCAGTGCTCTGTGGAAAGCGACACTGGGCCTAGATCTCAGTTTCCAAGGGTGACTCTCATGCGTGGCCTCCTAAATCCCAACACAATTCATGGCAATATTTCTCTGAGGTAAGTTCCAGAACTCAGTCTCTAAGGGGAATGACACCATAGTTCAAGCCCATTTGGATCCAGTCATCTCTTCCAACCGCCACACGAATGACCACAATTAAAACCAAAACACTCCCACATGGCCCTCATCTTGTTAAATATAGACACTCATCATAAACTCTGGCTGGAGGTTTCCATGCGGGACGCATCCCAAGACAGTGTCCAAAATATTCTCCCTTGCCCCTCATTTGCCTAAAGTCAGGGTGGCCTGGACACCCTTCCTGTGAACCAGAAGTGATCAAATAGGCCTGCCGTTAATACTGCTCTGCTTCTCCAATTTGAGCACTATTGACTCTCAGGTATAGATTTTTTTATGTGATTTGGAGTCACGAGAAAACACAAGCACCTCTGCAGGACGTTGAAAAACTCATTTGACCAAAAGGATCCCTGTCTCACTTGATAGAGGTCAGGTACCTAACAGAGGAAGGCAAGAGACTCATCCACAATTACTGAATTTTTGCCATTATGGTTTTGATTGCACACATGGTATCTATCTTTAAATCCATCATGTGCTGAAAATTTAAGCCACAACCTCATACAGGACTAGGAGGCTGATTCAAACACATCCCTTTCCAAAGCAAAGAACCACAAGTTATTCCCATTTATTTCCATTTTAAAACTGTTTTATTCAGGCTTCACAAAGGGGTGGCCTGAGGCAAAGACCTTCCTGACATTCAGGGCAACAGAACAATAGGTAAGCAAATGAACCAAAATATGGGTTCTTCACTGAGCGTTTACTGGTCACAATGATGTCTGAGTTTTCTAAGATGTTCCCATTTCCTATAGCTATCAAGTACATGGCCATGTCACAGAGCTTGGGGGTGGTATGTATCTTGGACACAAAACTATGAGGCTATTCTGGAGAGTGGCCAGAATTCAGGAAGAAAACAGGAACTTAGGAAGTTAGTAGGTGTTGCCCATCCATAAGGAAAGCCACAGTCCATTCATCAACTAGGCCTGATGAATGCTGGAAAGTTTTCCACTAGACAGGACACATACATTGATACATTCTCTTTTCGAATGTCTACAACCATGGACAGAGTGGGATACACAGACATAGAAGCACTCGCCTAGTCAAACGACTTTCTAGAAACAGTCCACTCCAATCAAAACAACAGCCTTTCCTACCTATTCTCAGAACATGAGACAAAACCACAAACTCACACCCACACCCACAAAGGCACCTCCTTAACTCAAGTAGGTCTGTGACTATCCGGAGTGTCCTCTGAATAGTGGGCCATACTATGTTCCCCTAAAATGGCCTGTACTGTCTCAGATCTGGTCTCCTTGGCCAACTCTGTGAAGTTGTCAACAGCCAGCGGTGAACCACTACCTGCTTTCTCAGTAAAGGCCCCTCTTCAGAGCTCTTCAGGCATTTGGCAATCCTCATATCAGTAGGTACCAAGGAAGACTGACTCTGTCCTTGGTAAATCCAAACAAGTGAGACCACTGGGATTGGGACTTGGACTGGCTCTCGGTGCCTGGCTTCCTGGATCCCAAATTCAGAGATTTCCATCACCAGGAAAGTGAGGTGAGGTCACTTCCTTCAGGAACTGAATGAGGTCACTGCCTTGGCAACCACTTTGTCCTACCAGATTCATCCAAGGTTCCCATGAGATGGAGGCTGCCACTACTTCCTGTGACACTTTCACAAGTTAGAATGGTATATCAACCATAGGCACCTGGGAACAGCTCTCCACACAGGCATGGTTTGATCAATCTTCTCTACATTAAGAAAGGAGAGGCTGATTCAGACACATCCCTTAATACTGACCAGGTTGTTTGTCATGGAAGATGACTTTTGCTCTATTAGGTCCTTCATAGCTGCCTGCAACTTCTCCAGGGTATCATTTCTGCTTGTACCTTTGATGTTCTCAGCAGGTGGAAGAGCCCCTACATTACTGTATTGTAAGACAAACTCTCTCCCGGCTCTTCTGTACAGTTAGTTTGAGGGTACAGTGTAAGGTTAGAGTAATAACAGGTTTGATTTAGGTTAGAAATCATACTGAGGAATGAACAATGGTATTGGGAACTCGCGATATTTACGAGAATATATAGGTGAAATATAAGTATGAAAACAGAAATCTAGATAAGGTTTGAATCCAAGAAGGGCATTGGGCTGTTGATTGGGATACTTAGCTTTGAATTATATTCTGCACAGATGTCTCAGATAAATTGATATACAATGGCATAGGACCTTGTACCTTGGATGATTGATTGTCAAAGAGAATTTCCAGTCAAAAAGGAATAGTCGGTAGGATTAGGAAGATAGTTGGTAGGTATAGAAAAAAGAGTGAGTATAGGATTTCGAACAAAAGTTCTGTAGCAATAGGGTTTCGGATAGAGAGTGAATGTAAATTTCAGCACATGTAAAGAGTCAGTCACAATGATGAACTCAGGAAAATATGTATGAAAGCAGATATCAATGGAGACATTAGGAAATCAGGAAAAGCATAAAGTGAGGGTTAGTATTAGTCATTTTCAACAGGGTTGAGGTTGAATATATAATCTTAGAAAGCAACAAATATGTAGTCACCAATAGGATTGATTTGCGAGCATTAAGCAACCTGGAAATGGATGTTTTTAGAAATCCATGCTCACTTTCCATTTAGGATTTGGTGAAAGGTTAATAAGATAGGTACTTGTCACTTCCTGTTTTTCTGTATGCTTAACAAAACACTGTTGAAACCTTGAGGACTGTTTGCTAATTTTTTCCCCAGAATGTGCTGTCCCCGACTGCCAAACAGAGAATGTACACCCTCACCTGTTTGCACGCAAACCGCCCACTCGCCCTGACCCATCAATAAGCTTCCCTCCCTGCCCTCTTCAAGGAATGTATATAAGCTCAGCTTAAGCTGTTCTCATTGCTCTCTGCTCTATTCAAGTGAGCACTGAGCCCCAGATTGCTAGACTCCCAATAAACCCAGGGTAACTTTTGATGTGGAGGGGACCCCAGTAAACTTTGAAGTGGATACAGGGGCAGTATACTTAGTCCTTAAGGCCCCACTGGGCCCTCTATCAAATAAAAGCTCTCTAGTTCAAAGTGCTAACACCAGTAAATATGGGAATTAGACAACTAAGAAAACCATGGACATGAGGAAAGGAAAAATCCATCACTCCTTCCTAATAATCCCAGAATGCCTGGCACCATTGATGGGCAGAGATCTGCTCACCAAGCTCCGGGCCAAAATGACTTTTAACCATGAAGGCCCCAAAATGATATTTCTAAATCCTTTAGTATAAACTCCTATATTCACGGCTTTAAATATGTCAGTAGAAGATGAACAGCAACTCTTCACACCCCCCAAGACTGATCAAACAGGCAAGCTACCCCAGAAATGGATAACAGATTACCCAGATGCCTGGAAAAAAACTGCTGGGTTAGGACTAGCCATGAAAAAACCTCCAAAAACAGTGGAGTTCAAAACCTCAGCCTCCCCAATCAATGTCAAAAAATATCCTCTGAGCAAAAAAGCTAAAGATGGGATAAGGCCCCATATTCAGAAATATCTGGCCTTAGGGTCCTAAGGCCTTGTCAATCATCCTAAAACACTCCCCCGCTACCAGTATAAAAAGCCAGGAGCCGGGGACTATCCCCCATTAAAGACATAAGAGAGACCTACAACAGAGTGTAGGACATTCACCCCAGTGTACCTAATCCGTACAATCTGCATATCACTCTGAACCCTGAGAGGAAATGGTATACTGTTCTGGACTTAAAAGATGCTTTCTTTTGCTTGCCTCTGCATAAATATAGTCAGTTGCTGTTTGCTTGCTAGTGGGTAGACCCAGAAACTGGAACGTGTGGTCAACTAACTTGGACTAGACTCCCCAAAATGGTTGAAAAACTCCCCCACTCTCTTTGATGAAGCCCTCCAAAGAGATCTCAACAGCTTCAGAACTACGCACCCCGAAGTCACCCAGCTTCAATACGTGGATGACCTGCTACTGGCACCCAACACCAAGGATATCTGTGAATCTGGGACCCAAGCAGTATTATGTGAGCTTCCTCAACTCGGGTATAGAGCTTCTTCCTAAAAGGCCCAAATTTGCCAGCAAGAAGAAATCTTCCTGGGCTATTCCTTTAGGGGCAGTAAACGATGGCTCACTGAGCCCAGAAATCAAACGGTTGTGCAGAAACCACCCCCATCTAACAGCAGACAACACAGAGAGTTTCTTGGGACTGCTGGGTTTTGCAGGTTAAGGATTCCTGTGTTTGGGTCCTTAACTTCTCATTTACACCCGCTGTTAAAGGAGATGCCCAATTCTAATGGACCCCTGAGATCCAGCAAGCTTTTGATAATATCTAAGGACACTGACACTGTACTCCTCAACTTCACTGAGCAAAGCCTGAAATTTCAGAAAGCCCTACACTACGTTAAAAATGTACATCAGTTCACTCACCTTGGTTCAAAGAAATTGCAGGCATTCCTGAAGGATCAAGAACAGAGTTTTCCACTAACCAACTCACAGTGAAAGGAAATAACTGAACAGGTAAAAAAAAGCCTGTCGGGTCTGTCAATAGGTTAATGCTTACCCTTCCAACTTTCCTGCAGGAAAGCACCTATGAGGAACCAGACCAGGACAATTCTGGGAAGTGGACTTTACTGAAATTAAGCAAGCATGGTATGGACTTAAATATCTCCTACTCTTTGTAGATATATTTCAGGATGGATTGAAGCCTCCCCCCCCAAAAAAAAAGGCGCAAATGGTGGTCAAGAAGATCCTGAAAGATATTTTTCCAAGGTACGGCCTGCCCAAGGTAATAGGGTCTGATAATGGACCAGCGTTCATGGCCCAGGTAACTCAGGGGTTAGCCAGGACCCTGGGGATTAATTGGAAGTTACATTGTGCTTATAGAACCCAGAGTTCAGGACAGGTAAAAAAATTAAATAGAACCATTAAAGAGACCTAAACGGAATTAAGCTTAAAGAGTAGCATAAAAGATTGGACTATGCTCCTGCCTTATGCACTATTTCATGCAAGAAATACTCCCTCTGTTTCTTTGTGTAACCTCACCCCCTATGAAATTCTCTATGGGGCCCCATCTCCAGTAAGGGACCTAACCCTAACTCAAAGATCTAACGATCCCTTCCACACCACCTTGCTTGACAGACTTAAAGTTCTGGAAGGAACTCAGCAATCCCTGTGGAAACAGCTGGCCACTGCCTACCAACCTGCTGAAGAGGGTACTCCACATCTATATCAAGTAAGAGACTTTGTCTACAAAAGACAACATCAGGTGTCATCCCTGGAACCCGGCTGGACAGGACCATACCAGGTGCTACTTATAACACCTACAGTGCTAAAGTTAGACGGAATCACTTCCTGGTTCCTAATTCTCATCTCAAGCCTGTGCCCTGTCCAGAATCTGGCTGAAAAATGAAAAAGACTGGTAACATTTTCAAATTGTATATTCGCCATGTGAATAAGACTATAGACTCTCCAATTGGTCACCAGTAGTCCTAACCCTCATCAACCCGTTCAGCAGCGATGGCTGATCACAAATCCTACTAGACAAGAAGTATGGTCTATCGCACATACAGCCCACTTAGGGACCTGGTGGCCATCTCTCCACCAAGAAATTTGTCAGCTGGCTATACGTCTTTCCTATTGGGAAATCCCTGATGAAGAGGATCCCCAAAAATTCCATTAAATACTTTCCATACAATAGATAATGGAAACAAACATTATGGATGTAGGGACACGCGAGCCAGATGCAGGTTGGCTAGCCTAGATTACTATGTTTGCCTGGCGGACTACCAAAGCCAAAAACAGCCACGACTGTGTGGGGGAAAAGCCAACTTCTTCTGTAAATAATGGGGATGTGAGGATACAGGGGCTACCTGGTGGAAGCAAAACTCCTCATCAAATTCAGTACACAGCATTGGCCATATTACCAGTTAGATAACAAAAACCGATGGCCACCAGAAGGGTCTCTAGATCCTCAAATTTTGCGTGACCTTTTCAACTTCGACAAGTGCTCAAAAGTGTGGAAGGAAATTCCCCTACGTGTAGGCCTTTTCCCTCCTATGCTCAAATCCTGAACTATGCTTCTCCAATAGATACTCACCCGCAGCCTTCTGCCCCAGACTCTCTGCTGTCACTCCCACATCAGCAACCTGATTTCTCAGCTCCAGTTACTAGATCAAAAACCCAAATTTCCGTCGGTTCTCAGACCATTGCCCCTTGCTGAGCTTGCAGGTACTGAGGTACCCTTCCACCCACTCACTCCTCTCTCCTCCTGTCAGTGCCCACACCGGGTCCCACCAGGTCCTCTTACCAGCTAACCCAAAGCTCAAACCAGCTAAGGAGTGCCCTCAGACGCCTATCAAAGATGTAATTAAAATGGCCTTTAAAGTTGCTTTGTCATCACTGAAAACAGGTTACTAAGAATTTAAAGTCCCTCACAGGCTTTTTGGGATACTCACTCCCGTCTTCCCCTCTGCTCTACCTGTTCTACTGCTCAAGTTTTGTTGCCAGGAAAATCCCAAACCCCTTTCCCATAATTCTTTTATATCTCTTTTTCCTCATCCTCAGATCCACGGAGCTGCTCTCATCCCCTGCCTTCCCTGTCTTCCCCTCTGTATCAGGCCCACAGAAAAGTCTTAAATGACCTTCTCCAGAAGTCTTCACCATGGCTGACTTTAAGCCTTTCAGCAACACAGTTCCTATAAAAGAGTTCAATGTAGATAAACTTCCTCTATTCGTGTTGCTCTGTTCTACTTGGCCACTGGCTGGAAAAATCAGCACTCCTAAGCTAGACACCCCCTTAGTAGTTTTTAACAAAATATATGAAGAAGGCCTCTGCCCTAGAGCTGGGGCTTCATAGAGATGGCTACATTTCTAAGATATAGAAGTTACCAACTGGGCTCCATGGTAACAGCTGGCAGGGAGGAAAAGAAAAAAAAGAAGAAACAAGCTCTCCCCCTCCCAGGTGTCCTTAAGAAGTTAACTTTCCCAGAACAGAGGAAAAAAAAAACAGAAACAAAAACTGCTTTTTGTGAACTTCTGCAGACTGTGAACTTCTGAGCCCCTTCCCTTACATGCTGGGTACAAAATTCTGAAACAACCTAAACTTTGGGTTCAGGGATTAATTGATTACAACAGAAGCAATGCCCTCTAAATCCGGATGCAACCAAATAAGACTGTTTCCCTGTCTTCTGTGCTATCTTAGGTACCTTGCCTTGTCCATCTCTACAGCAGTACAATTCTATACACTTAAACATTGTTTATGTTTTCATAAAATGGTCAACAGATGTGATTAATTATGTAATGGTGCAGATGTTTTCCAGAGTGCTCTATCATGACGCAGGTACATTTAAATATCAAATAGGGGGCAAACAACCCGGTTCTGCCAGGAACCTGTATCCCTCACTTTAGTCATCCTATTATGAATAGGAGTTGCTGCAGGGGTGGGCACAGGAACCACTGCCCTGGTCCATGGGACACAACAAATGACCCAATTAGAAGCAGTAATAGACCAAAACTTAAAGATATTAAAAACCTCCTTCACAACTTTACACGAATCTATAACCTCTCTCTCTGAAGTTATTTTACAGAACAGTCGAGGGTTGGACCTCCTCTTCATGAGAGAAGGGGCCTTCGTCCTGCATTGAGGGAAGAATGTTGTTTTTATGCCGACCATACTGGAGTTGTAAAAGAATCTATGATTAAATTAAGAAGATGCCTTGAAGAGCATCAACAAGAGAGAGAGGCCCAAAAAAGGTGGTTTGAGTCTTGGTTCACAAAGCCCCCTCATTAACTACATTTTCATCAGCCCTGGCCGGTCCATTAATAATCCTCATATTATTGGTAATTGTAGGACCATGTTTGATCAACCGTGTAGTTTCCTTTCTCCATGCTCAACTTGGACAAGTTAAACTTATGGTAATCAGAAAACAATATACCACACTAGTAAACATAAAATGTGACACCCCCAATGATCATTTTTATGATTAAAAGTAACCAAAAGAAGAAGTGGGGAATGAAAGGTTAATAAAATAGGTACTTGTCACTTCCAGTTTTTCGGTATGCTTAACAAAACACTGTTGATGTCTTGAGTACTGTTTGCTAATCTAGTTCCCTGAAAGTGCTGTACCCAACTGCAAAACTGCAGAATGTACTTCCTCACCCATTGGGACGCAAACCGCCCACTCGACCTGACCCATCAATAAACTTTCCTATCTGCCCTCTCCAAGGAAAGTATATAAGCTCTGCTTAAGCTGTTCTCAGGACTCTGTGCTCTATTCAAGGGAGCTCTGACCCCAGCATGCTGGACCCCCATAAATCCTTGGCTGTTGCATGAGACAGTCTCTGGTAGTCTCTTCCTCCGACACTCGCCTGACCTTTACATTGGTAAAATAATAAGTGTCATCTTTGCTTTTTGTGTCCAGAATATTACTGTGATAAAATGTATATGTAGATAAGGTGACATGAGTATTTCTTCCACCATTTCTGGGAGCAATATTTTGAAGATGTATAAATTAGTATTGGGGGTACAAATAGGTATATCCTGTGACTCTGAATATAGAGATAATGCATGAATAGACCATAATGTGAATAAATAATACAATGGGTTCCAAATTTAAATAATGGATTCCATTGATATCTGAAAATATACAGGAAATCTTATATTGATATACATACATTCATTTCAACCACTAATACATCTAATGGTAATATTAGGATTATGGTTTATCATGAAGAGTGTGTGAGTTTTGCTTCAAAAGTGATCATGGAAATTAAAAATAATGTGTTTGGAAAGAAGTCTCATGAAAAGCCCAGTCAAGAAACCTAGAGGAATTTATGTGTTCTGAAGCAGGAAGTGATGAAAGTGAAACAACTGCCTATAAGTTTGATAACTTGTGGATGGAATATATATCCTATCATGTGCATAAATTGAAGAAATAGTATTGTACCAGTGCTGAATAAAAATGACCTTCAAAATACACATCATGTCCCACTGGAATCTACTTGCATTGATGTTAAACTGGGTCAGTTACTGTAAAAATAATAGTATTTGTATGCAAAATAAACTGAAGTTAGTTTTAAGTACTGGAAACAAATATGTATTTCAGGTGGATGAATATTTCTGTGAAAAATCTTGTGAAAAGTTGATTATAAATCCATATACATGAACATGAATGAATTTAGAGAGTGTATATAAGACACATATATTTCTGGAGAGTATATATACATATATATATATATATATACACACACACACACACACACACATACACACACAAAATACACACACACACACACACAGACATTAAATTAGCAATATATATGCCAATCGAAATTTATCATGATATATATATCATCCACAGATGCAAAAATATTTCTTTAATTGAACATGGATTTATGTATAATGTTGTTCAACTAGGAAGCTCACCTATAGGTTGAATTTTCAGTTCCAACAGCGTTTAAGAGGAGTGATCACTTCTCACAAATTGTATTTGCCAAATCAGCCACCTCACAAAAATGTACATGTGATACCAGGTATGATTCTATATGTGCATTTAAAAGTACATGTGTTAAATAGGATACAGAGAAAGGGAGACAGGAATTCACATATTTGTTAACCTTAAAAACACATGGAGAACTATTTAAATTAAATATTGACTAGATTTATAACACCTACCATTAATCATGCAAAATACAAGTACAACTATACACTATGATTTCTCCTAACTGCTTGTATTCCTATTCTGTTTGTGTTATTTTTCTCCATCATATTAGGAGTAGTAGTCAGAGTCTAGTAGGGTATGGGTTCATGTCAGAGATTCAGTATTTTGAATGGAAAATTGTAAAATGAATGCAATGTGTATGTAAATATGTGCTACAAAAAAATGTTCACACTCTCATCCAGAACATTGCCTTGACATTGCCTTTATTCCGAGTAAGACACAATTAGAGGAGAAAAGTTAGAAAATCTGTGAATATATATCAGGAATGAAAAATGCTCAGGAGTTCACAACCTCCGAGGTGGTAGAGGAGTTTTCAAAAGTAAGGGACAGGGTAAACATTTCTCAAACATGGAGCTCTGCTGGTGTAAAGACTTCTTGAGAAACTTCCTCTGAGGTTGGGCACTTAAAAATATATGTTGTTGTTAGGAGCTTTAGCTTCCTTTGTTGGGAGACCATCAAATCTGGGTGTGCAACAATGTGACCTGGAGGATATTGTTTCTAATTTTCCAATGAACATGAGGCAGCCATGCTGAATACTCTCTTTGTAGTTTAACTATGGTCACTGGGTTGTAAGTGTCTCCACGTGTGGACTGTGAAGCCATTTGGTCATTCTCCAGTTTTCGTGGTGTTTCTCACAGGTGCACTGGGAGTTTGGTATTTGATTCATGAAATACAAGGAGCTAAACTGGGACACAGTGCTGGAGAGAGTTCTGTCCCGTGTGGAGGGTCACGGTCTGCATGAGAATGCACCAACCAGGATTCAATTCCACATAAGTTGCCCCCATTTCCATAGCAACCTGATTCTGAACATTGCCCTGAAACCTCTCTATATAAAAAACACCTTTGCATAGAAGGGTCTGCTGGCTGTACCATGTCAGTCACAAGCCTTTGGGAAGCCAATGGCAGATCCACATGTCACCACCACACATGTTTTATCACACACCTTCACACCACTGCTCTAGGCCCACTAATGAGCAGGATCCAACTTACTGGCATCACTGTTCTACACAAATTTCATGAAACCCAGTAAATCAAGGCACTGTCTGGTACACTCATCATCAGCAACAGGACATCCAAAAGTTCTCCAGTGCCACCTGGTCATGGGAATTTCAAAAATTTCATGGTATTTATCAAGCCATTTGTCAAGGATGAAGTTGGAGGCTCTGGGGGTTTCAATTCATTCAGGAACCATTAAATGTTGAGGAAGCTCATTTCAATGAAAGCTCTAGAGAACACTCACAGGCAAGGCTTCCCAAAGAGTAGCCAAAAGCTCACATGAAGCCAGGCCCATTGAGGTCTACAATGTGAGGTCCATGCGTGTTTTGACTCAACTGTGGCTGCAAAGTCTTTCAGAATAAAATCATGTGATATCCTGGCTGAGATTCCCAGTGCTCTGTGGAAAGCCACTCTGGGCCTAGATCTCAGGTTCCAAGGGCAACTCTCATGCATGGCCTAGTAAAATTCAAACACAATTGATGACAATGCTTCTCTGAGGTCAGTTCCAGAACTCAGACTCTAAGGGGAATCACACCAGAGTTCAAGCCCAGGTAAACCCAGGCATCTCTTCCAACTGCCACACAACTTACCACAATTCAAAACAAAATTCTCCCACATGGCCCTTATCTTCTTCCATGTAGACCCTCATCATAACCTCTGGATGGAGTTTTCCATGAGGGACACAGACCAAGACAATGTCCAAAATAACCTACCTTTCCCCCGATTTGCCTAAAATCAGTGTGGCCTGGAAACCCTGACTGTGAACGAGGAGTGATCAAATAGGTCTGCCATTAATACTGCTTGGCTTCTCCAATTTGAGGCCTACTGACTGTGGGGTTTAGATTCTTTATGTGAATTGGAGTAATGAGAACACCCAAGCACGTATGGGCTAGCCTCTGCAGGGCTTTGAATAACTCACTTGACCCAAAGGATCCCTATTCTCACTTGATAGATGTCAGGAACCTTTGAAAGGAAGGCGAGAGTCTTCATCCACAATGACAGCTCTTTTGGCTATTTTGGTTCTGTATGCATCCATGGGATCTTTCTTTAGATCCATCAGGTGCTGAGAATCTAAGCCACAGCCTCACACAGGGCCAAGAGGCTGATTCAGACACACCCCTTTCCAAAGCAATTAAGCAAAGAGCCCTAGGTGATGCCCATTTATTTCCATTTGAAAACTGTTTTCTTCAGGCTTCACAAATTCATGGCCCGAGGCAAAGAACTTCGTGACATTCATAGCAACAGAATAATAGGTAAGCAAAAGGAGTGCATATCCCACTTGAATCAAAGTGTGAAATATGATATATCAAGAACTATGTAATGTTTTGAACAACCTACAATAAAAATTAATTAAAAAAAAAAAGGCCCAAAGCAGGGTTTCTCCACTGAGATTTAGTGGTCACACATATTTCTGATTTTTCTGAGATGCTCACAATTCACTTGAGCTATCCAGTACATGGCCATGTCACAGAGCTTGGAGGTGGTACATACCTTAGAGACAAAACCATGAGACTATTCTGGAGAGGGGCCAGAATTCTGGAAGAAAACTGTAACTTAGGAAGATTGCAGGTGTTACCCATTGATAAGGCAATCTGAACTCCATTCATAAATTGGGCAGGATGAATTCTGGGAAGATTTCTACTAGACAGGACACATCCATTGATGCATTCTTTTTTTCTAATGAGTACAACCACGGACACAGTGAGGTAAACAGACATAGAAACACTCGCCTTGTCAAATGACTTACAATAAACAGTTCATTCCACAGCACATAAAGCGCCTTGCCTACCTATTCTCAGACCTTCTTGGCAGCTCCTTCCCCCAAGAAGGTCTGTTACTATCCGGAGTGTCCTCTGACTGGTGGGCCATATTATTTTCCCCCTAAATGGCCTGAAATGTCTCAGATCTGGTCTCCTTGGCCAACTCTGTGAAGGTGTCAGGACCCAGAGGTGAGCCACTACCTGCTTTCTCAGGAAAGGCCCCTCTTCAGAGCTTTACTGGCATTTTGCAATCCTCACATCAATAGGTACCAAGAAAGACTTACTCTGTCCTTGGTAAATCCAAACAAGTGAGACCACTGGGACTGGGACTGGGACTGACTCTGGGTGCCTGGCTTCATGAATCTCAAGTTCTGAGATTTCCTTCACTAAGGAAGTGATGTGAGGTCACTTCCTTCAGGAACTGAATGAGGTCACTGCCTTGGCAATCACTTTGTCCAACCAGTGGCTTCCAAGTCTCACATGAAAAGGAGGCTGTCCCTAATTCCTGTGACACTTTCACAAGTTAGAATCTTATATCAACCATAGGCACCCGGGAACAGCTACCCACACAGGCCTGGTTTGGTCCATCTTCTCTACATTAAGAATAGAGAGGCTGATTCAGACAGAAACCTTCATCCTGACCAGGTTGTTTGCCATTGAACATGACTTTTGCTCTCTCAGGTCCTTCATAGCTGCGTATATATTCTCCAGTGATCATTTCAGCATGGAACTTTGAGGGTCTCAGTAGGTGGAAGACCCCCTACATTTCTTTACTGTAAGACCAACTCTGTCCCTTCCCTCTGTAAATTTAGATTGAGGGAACAGTGTATGGTTAGGGTTAACAACATGTTTTATTTGTGTTAGGAATCATTCTGCTGGATGAATAATGGTATTGGGAACCTGAAATATTTATAAGAATATGTATTTGAAATATAAGTATGAAAAGAGAAATCTAGGTAAGATTTGAAGCCAGGAAGGGCATTGGGCCCTTGATTATGATATTTAGCTTTGAATTACATTCTGCAATGTGGTCGCAGGTAAATCTACATACAATGGAATAAAACCTAGTACCTCAGATGCCTGAATGTCGAAGAGAACATCCAGTCAAAAAGGGATAGTCAGTAGGATTAGGAAAATAGTAGGTTTAGGTTGAAGAGTGAGTCTTTGAGTTGGAAATATAGTTCTTTAGCAATAGGGTTTCATTTAGAGACTGAATGAAAATATCAGCACATATGAAGAGTCAGTCACAATGATGAACTGGGGAAAATATGTAGGAAAGCAGATATAAAATAGAGACATTAGGAAATCAGGCAAAGTATAAAGTGAGTAACAGGATTAGACATTTTCAACAGGGTTGAGTTTGAATATATGATATTAGAAGAAACAAATATGTAGTCACCAATAGGATTGAAATTTGAGAGCATTAGGCGACCTGGACATGGATGGTTTTAGTAATATATATTCACGTTCAATTTAGGTTTTGGTACAATCATAAGTGTTACCTTTACATTTGTGTCCAGAATATTACTGTGATAAAAATGTATATGTAGATCAGGTGATATGAGTATTTCTTCCACCATTATGGGGAGCAATATTTTTACAACCTATAAATTAGTATTGGGGAAAAAAATAGGTGTACCCTGTTTTGATGAATATAGAGATGATGAATGAATAGACCAAACTGTGAATAAATAATATAACTGGACCCAACATTAGAAATTGGAATTGGAATAAATTGATATCTGAAAATATACAGGAAATCTTATATTGATATTGGCATACATACATTCATTACAACCAGTTGTACATCTAATGGTAATATTAGTGTTACGGTTGATCATGAAGAGTGTGTGAGTTTTGCTTCAAAATTGATTATGCAAATCGGAAATAATGTGTTTGCAAAGAAGTCTCATGAAAGACCAGTCAAGAAACATGGAGGAATACATGTGTTCTGAAGCAGGAAGTGATTGAAAGTGAATCAAAAGTTTTAAATTTTGAAATTTTGGATGAAACATTTATCCTTTGATGTGCATAAACTGAAAAAATAGTACTGTACCAGTGTTGAATAAAAATGAATGTCAAAATACACATCATGTCCCATAGGAATCTACTTGCATTGATATTAACCTGGGTAAGTTACTGCAGAAATATTAGGATTTGTATGCACCTTTCATTGAAGTTAGTTTTCAGTACTAGTAAACAAATATGTGTTTCAGGGGGATGAATATTTCTGAGAATAATCTTGTAAAAATTTGATTATAAATCCACATACATGAATATGAATGTATTTAGGGAGTGTATAATAAGACACATATATTTTATATTTTAAAAAATCTGGAGATTGTATATATATATATATATATATATATATATATATATATATATACACACACACACAAACACAAAACACACACAGACATTAAAGAGTAGCAGTATATATGCCAATCGAAATTCATGGTGAAATATATATCGTCCACTGATCCAAAAATATTAATTTTACTGAACATGGATTTATGAATAATGTTGTTCAACTAGGAAGATCACCCATAGGTTGAATTTTAAGATCCAACAGCATTTACGAGGAGTTATCTCTTCTCATAATTTTTATCTGCCACGTCAGCCTCCAAACAAGTATGTACATGTGATACCAGCTAGGATTCTATATGTGCATATAAAAATACATTTGCTGAATAGGCTACAGAGAAAGGGAGATAGAAATTCACATATTTGTTAACTTTAAAAACACATGGATAACTATTTCAATTAAAAATTATCTAGATTTATAACACCTACCCTACATAATGCAAAAGGCAAGTCCAACTATACACCATGCCTTCTCTGTACTGCTTGTATTTCTATTCTGTTTGGGTTATTTTTCTCCATCATATTAGGATTAGTAGTCAGAGTCTAGTAGGGTATGGGTTAGTGTCAGGGATTCAGTATTTTTAATGGGAAATTGGAAAATGAATCCAATGTGTATGCAAATATGTGCTACACAAAAATCTTCCCACTCTCATCCACAACAATGCCTTGACATTACCTTCACCCCAGGTAAGACACAATTAGAGGAGAAGAGTTAGAAAATCTGTGAATGCAAATCTGGAATGGAATATGCTCAGGAGTTCACAACCTTGGAGGTGGTGGTAGAGCAGTTTCCAAAAGTAAGGGACATGGTAAACACTCCACAAACATTGAGCTCTGCTGGCCTAAAGACTTCTTGAGAAACTGCCTCTGAAGCTGGGCACTTGAAATATATGTTGTATTAAGGAGTTTTAGCTTCTTTTGTAGTGAGACCATCAAAGCTGGGTCTGCATCTATATGACCTAGAGAACATGGATTCTTATTTTCAAATGAACCTGAGGCAGCAGTGCTGAATTCTCTCTTTGTAGGTAAAGTGTGGCCACTGGAGGCTAAGTTTCATCCCGTGTGGACTGTGAAGCCATTTGGTCCTCCTCAAATTTTTGTGGTGGTTCTTGCTGCTGCACTGGGGCTTTTGGTTCTTGCTGCTGCACTGGGCTTTTTGAACAACAAGTTCAACTGGGACACAGTGCTAGAGGGAGTTCTGTCACGTGTGGTGGGTTAGGGTCTGCAGGAGAATGAAACAACCAGGCTTCTTTCTCACATAGCTTGCACCCTTGACCATATCAACCTGATTCTGATTATTACCTTGAAAGCTCTCCAAATAAAAAGATGCCTTTACAAATAAGGGTCTGCTGGCTGCACCATGTCAGTCACAAGCCATTTGGAAGCAAATGGGCTAATCACATGGACCCACCACAGATGTTTTATCACACACGTGGCTACCACTGCTCTAGGCCCACTACTCAGCAGGCTCCAACTTACTACCATCTCTGTTCTACATTATTTTTATAAATTCCAGTCAATCAAGGCACTCTCTGGTACACTCATGATCAGCAGCAGGACATCCAAAGATACTCCAGTGCCACCTGGTCATGGGAATTTCAAAAATTTCAAAGTATTTATCTAGCCATTTTTCAAGGATGTAGTTGGGAGGCACTGTGGCTTTCAAGAACCATTAAATGTTGAGGAAGCTCATTTCAGTGAAACTCTGGAGAACTTTCATAGGCAACGCTTCCCATAGAGTGGCCAAAAGGTTACATGAAGCCAGGCCTATTGAGGTCTACAATGTGAGTTCCATGTGTGTTTTGACTCTCAAGTATGGCTGCCAAGTCTTTAAGAATAAAATCATGGGATAATTTGGCTGAGATTCCCAGTGCTCTGTGGAAAGCCACCCTGGACCTTGATCTAAGTTTATAAGGGCGACTCTCATGCATGGCTTCCTAAAATCCCAACTCGATTCATGGCAATACTTCTCTGAGGTCACTTCCAGAACTCAGTCTCTAAGGGGATTCACACCAGAGTTCAAACCCAGGTGGACCCAGTCATCTCTTCCAACTGCCACACAAATGACCACAATTAAAACCAAAATAGTCCCACATGGCTCTCATCTTCTTCCATATAGACACTCATCATAACCTCTAGCTGGAGGTTTCTATGAGGAGCGCAGGACAAGACAGTGTCCAAAATACGCACTCTTGCTCGTCATTTCCATAAAGTCAGAGTGGCCTGGACACCCCTTCTGTGAACCAGAAGTGATCAAAAAGGCCTACCATTAATACTGCTCAGCTTCTCCAATTTGAGGCCTACTGACTGTGGGGTTTAGATTCTTTATGTGCATTGGGGTCATGAGAAAACCCAAGCACCTATTGGCTAGCCTCCGCAGGGCTTTGAAGAAGTCATTTGACCCAAAGGATTCCTATTCTCACTTGATAGAGGTCAGGAACCTTACAGAGGAAGGCAAGAGATTTTATCCACAATGACTGCTCTTTTGGCCATTTTGGTTTTGGATGCACACATGGCATCTTTCTTTAGATCCATCAGGTGCTGAGAATGCAAGCCACAGCCTCACACACAGCCAACAGACTGGCTCAGACACCTCCCTTTCAAAAGCAATTACTCAAAGAGAGACAGGTGATGCTCATTCATTTCCATTAGAAAACTGTTTTATTCAGGTTTCACAAAGTGGTGCCTTAGGCAAAGACCTTCCTGACATTCAGTGCTACAGAACAATAGGTAAGCAAAGGCCCAAAGCAGGGATTCTCCACTGAGACACTCATGATCACACAGATATCTGAGTTTCCTGAGATTCTCGCCATTCCCTTCAGCTATCCAGTACACGGCCATGTCACAGAGCTTTGAGGTGCTACATATCTTGGTCACAAAACCATGAGTCTATTCTGGAGAGTGGCCAGAATTCAAGAAGAAAACAGAAACTTAGGAAGACAGCAGGTCTTGCCCATCAATAAGGCAAGCCTCCGTCCTTTCATAAATTGGGCAGGATGAATGTGGGGAAGCTTTCTCCTAGACAGGACACATCCATTGATGCATTTTCTTTTGTAATGTCTACAACCATGGACACAGTTGGATACACAGACATAGAAACACTTGCTTTGTCAAATGACTTACTAGAAACAGTCCATTCTAAACCAAAGAAACTGCCTTTCCTACCTATTCTCAGAGCATGAGACAAAACCACATACACACACTCATTCGCACAAAGGCACCTTTTTCCCCCAAGAGGGTCTGTGACTATCAAGAGTGTCCTCTGCCTTGTGGGCCATACTATGTTCCCCCGAAATGGCTTCTCTATTCTCAAATCTGGACTCCTTGGCCCACTCTGTGAAGTTGTCAGGAGCCAGCGGTGAGCCAATACCTGCTTTCTCAGGAAAGACCCCAATTCAGATCTTTCCTGGCATTTGGCCATCCTCACAACTGTAGATACCAAGAAAGATTGACTCTCTCCTTGGTAAATCCAAAAAGTGAGACTTCTGTGACTGTTATTGGGCCTGACTCTGGCTGCCTGTTTTCAGGGATCCCAAGTTCAGAGAGTTCCATCACCAAGAAAGTGAGGTAGGTCACTTCCTTCATGAAGTGAATGAGCTCACAGCCTTGGCAACCACTTTGTCCTAACAATTGCTTCCAAGGGTCCCATGAGATGGAGGCTGCCCCTACTTCCTGTGACACTTTCACAAGTTAGAATGGTATATCAACAATTGGTACCGGGGAAAAGATCTCCACACAGGCCTGGTTTGGTCCATTTGCTCTATATTAAAAAGAGAGAGGCTTATTCAGACACATCCCTTCATAGTGACCAGGTTGTTTGCCATGGAAGCTAACTTTTGCTCTCTCAGGTCCTTCATAGCAGTCTACATCTTCTTCGGGGATCATTTCTGCATGGATCTTTGATATTCTCAGCAGGTGGAAGATCCCCAACATTCCTCTTTTGTAAGACCAACTCTGTCCCTGCACTGCTCTAAAGTTAGATTGAGGGAACAGTGTATGGTTAGGGTTAATAATATGTTCAATTTTGGTTAGCAATCATTCTGCTGGATGAATAATGGTATTGGAAACCTGTGATATTTACAAGAATATATAGGTAAAATATAACAGAAATCTAGGGAAGATTTGAAGCCAAGTAGGGCATTGGGCCCTTGAGTGGGATACTTAGCTTTGAATTATATTCTGCACAGATGTCTCAGATAAGTCAATATACAATGAAATTGGATCTTGTACCTCGGATGATTGAATAACAAACAGAACATCTAGTCATAAAGGAATAGTCCGTAGGATTACCAAGGTAGTCAGCAGGTTTATAAAGAAGAGTGAGTATAGGATTTGGACCAAAAGTTCTTTACAAATAGGGTTTCGGGTAAAGAGTGAATGTAAATGTCAGCACATGTGAAGAGTCAGTCACAATGATGAACAGGGGAAAATATGTAGGAAAGCAGACATAAATAGAGACATTAGGAAATCAGCAAAAGTATAAAGTGTGTAATTGGTTTAGACATTTTCAACAGGGTTGAGTTTGAATATATAATCTTAGGAAGAAACAAATATGTTGTCACAAATAGGATTGAATTCGAGAGCATTAGGTAACCAGGACTTGGATGTTTTTTTGTAATCCATGTTCACTTTCCATTTAGGCTTTTTTAAAATCATAAGTGTGACCATTGCATTTTGTGTCCAGAATATTATTGTGATAAAATGTATGTGTAGATCAGGTGACATGAATATTTCTTCCACCGTTTCTGGAGCAATGTTTTGTAGACGTATAATTTAGTATTTGGGGTACAAATAGGTGTACCCTGTGTCTATGAATATGCAGATTATGCATGAATAGACCATACTGTGTATAAATAATATAACTGGTTCCACTTTAAATAATGGATTGAATTGATATCTGAAAATATAAAAGAAATCTCATATTGATATGCAATCATTCATTCCAACCACTTATACATCTAATGGTAATATTAGGGTTATATTTTATCCTGAAAAGTGTGTGAGTTTTGCTTCAAACGTGATTATGGAAATCAAAAATAATGTGTTTGGAAAGAAGTATCATGAAAAGAATAGTCAAGAAACCTGGAGGAATTCATGTGTTCTGAAGCAGGAAGTGATTGAATGTGAAACACATGCATATAAATTTGCGAACTTTTGAATGAAATATATACAGTATGATGTGCATAAGCTGCAGAAATAGTAATGTAGCAGTGTTGAATAAAAATGAACATCAAAATACACATCATGTCCCCTAGGAATCTACTTGCATTGATATTAATCTGGGTCAGTTACTGTAGACATATTAGGATTTTTATGCACCATTTACTGAAGTTAGTTTTCAGTACTAGGAAACAAATATGTATTTCAGGTGGATGAATATTCTGAGAATAATCTTGTGGAAACTTGATTTTAAATCCATATAAATCGCAGAACATTATAAACAAAAAACACACACAGACATTAAAATGTAGCATAGTATATGCCAATTGAAATTCATCTTGAAATATATATCATCCACTGATCCAAAACTATTTGTTTAATGAACTTGGATTTATGAATAATGTTGTTCAACTAAGAAGCTCCCCCATAGTTTGAATTTTCTGTTCCAACAGTGTTTAGGAGGAGTGATCTCCTAAATGTGTATGCAAATATGTGCTACACAAAAATATTTCCACTCTCATCCAGAACAATGACTTGATATTACCTTCGCCCCAAGAAAGACACAATTGGAATAGAAGAGTTAGAAATTCTGTGAATACATATCTGGAATTAAAATGCTCGGGAGTTCACAACATTGGAGTTTGCAGAGGAGTTTCCAAAAGTAAGGGAGAGGCTTGATAGACCCAACCTGATTTTTTATTAAAATTGGGAACCATCTTGCCACAAAGCCGTGAAAAGATAATTTTGGCTTTACTCTAAATTACTGCAAATTCTGAACCTGCTTGGAACGCCTGCCCGTGCCTTGAACTCATCCACACCTGGCTCTCTGACCAGATAACAGTACTTTCTGAAACTTTAGTGACACCTCATAAATATTGGCCTTCCCTGGCCAGACAACAACCCTCTCTGAGGCCCTAATGGTCCTCATTATTTCTGATATTGGGGCCAGCAAAAAAAAAATGTAAACTACCATTAGTGTGATGCTTTCAAAGTTTTGTTATCTGTAACCACCCGTTTGTGTAACTTTCTGGGCTATATAGCTGGGCTGTAGGAAAGGTGGGGTTGCTGTCTTGTTCCCGCCATTTTGGGAAGGAGAGGCAGCCCAGCCTGTTGAAATAATAAGCTTGTCTTAATTTGATTTTAATTGGAGTCAGTGGTCTTTTCTTGCATCCTAGTCCAAAATTTTGGAGTTCCCCAGTGAGATGACCCTGCCCGAGCAGATCACAAAACCAGACTGCTGAAAATTCTGAAGCTGGCCTTCCCTCCAGGGCACTGGGCTGGAGAACCACTCTAGGAGGTGCACAACTTGAGATGTTCCAAGGCCTTGGAGTGAGCCGTCAGTCTGGGGAGCACTGCAGTGAACCACCACACTAAAACTATTATCAAGCCCCTGGTGGAGGAGGCCTCCATAGGTAAGTGGCGCCTTTATAACATCTGATATCTGGTTAAGGGAGATCTCTTCTGATGACAGAGAGGTGGCCTGGGGAGGCTCACATACACTCCTGTCCAGGACAGTAATGAGAATCATGCTGTCCTCTGTTCTGTTCTGTAGGGAATTCCTCTGGAAGGGTAGAGAGGTGCCGATGGGCACACACACGCTCCTACCCTGGAGCTTTAGCAAGATGTTGCATTGCTCCTCTGTTTTTCTGTTTCGGCACCAGGATTCTGTTTTTCTGTGTTTTGTTCTGTGGTCTATATGTTTTTTGTTGTTTTTTTTGTGCGTTTTTTGGTTTGATTTCTGTGGTAAAATTTTAAGGATATTGGACGTGAAAAAGGGTAACAAAGCAAGTAAGCCTGACACCCTTTCGACTGTGTTTTAAGGAACTGTGATGAACTTTACCCACCTTTGTTAAGCAGGAAGAAAGAAGCCCCTAGCTGGCTGCCTGGAGCACACCCACTGCACAGGGCAATGCCTGCTGGGGAACGAAGAACTGAGTATACCCCAGGTTAACAAGTGAAACTCTTTAAAATCCCTTGTCCCTCCAGATCATGAGAGTCACAACCTTTTGGCAGAGTCCCCTTGTTTTTCCTTTGTTAGCAAAGCAATAAACCTCCATTTTCTTTTTCTCAAAACCCTGTCCTCATTATTAAATTAGCATTAATTTGCTTCAGGGTCAGAAACCGAACTTTAAGTTACAAATTTTGATACCCGGCCCCGTCCCAGAACTTTTTGAGAGCTGACGACTGAAATGTTAGGAGATGGTGCATGCTTGGAGTGGACCCGAAACAGAAGAGCTAATCCTGTAAGTAAAAGGAGGGACTGAGGGACCCCAGCAACTGCCAAAGCCCTGTTGCTTCAGGGAATTCCCTCCTTCCTTCCCTGCACTGTAAGAATTATGACACCTCTGTCTTCTTTTAAAAGAGAAAAATAAAAAGGGGACACTAAATGCAGTAAAGTCACCATGGAGACCCTTGATTTTACATTTCAGGTAGCTTCTCTGTGAAAACATCTGGTCCCCTTGTGGGGACATCTGTGGTGCCACTGGTGCAGGAGATTTTTCTCTTATCTGCTCTTTTTTAAAGGCTTCTGTCTGTCAGCCATATTCTGGAGTTCCTTTCTGTCTGTCTTGTGCCTTTGTTTTTGGCACTTTAAGACATGTGCAATAATGTGTTTATATTATAAATTGTTTCTTGAGAATGTTCTTAGCTGAATGTGTGTCTAAATGACGATGTTTTATTGTAAAAATCTGGTATCTGAATGCGTTTTTTGAAGCATTGCACAATATTGCAGTTAAAAGTCGGGTTTAGGTAATTATTTAGTTTTTGATTTCAGATAATTCATGCCAGAGAACTTAAATACTTAGGATGGAAAACTAAAGAACTCTACTTCCAAGTTGGCAAGTAACTTCCCAATCATGCAGTCTTTTTTTCTCCAATTCTGAATTGGGTAGCCTGGGAAAATGTCACTGTGTTTACCAGTGCATTAATTTGGACAAGGATAGTAAATCATAGTATGATATCTGTTGACAAAACAAGATGTAAAGATATAAAATTTTGTGAATTGTATCTTAAACTTGTAGCATAATTTTCAACATCCTAACCAGAAAATTATGGTTAAAATGCCTTAGGCCTGAGGTGTCTGCTCAGAATAGCAGTTTTTTCCTGCTCCTTCCAGACCTCAGCCAGGACTTCTGTTGAAATGCAAATGAAAGTCTCCTGTAAGCTCAGTAGGAGACTGATCTGAGGCCTAAGGGAAAAAAATGGTAAATTGTATGGTATTTACTAATTACCGGCCAGTCATTTTTTCTAGGACTCATAATTTTTTCTTAGATTCTTTTTTTTTTTTTGAGTTTATGATTTTGATCCTACAGACCTAGGTTAATGTTTTTCTGATCAGTTTTATCTTTGACCAACTGTGGAGTTTTAAAAACATTGCAATGGTGATTTCACCTGTGAAAAGCTACAAGGCCTTCACTATTATTAGGTGTGCACACTTTTGTTATGTGTTTTATGTCTCTCTCTCTCTCTCTCTCTCTTCTCTCTCTCTCTATATATATATATATATATATATATATATATATATATATATATATATACACATATGTCCGTATATCATTCAAATGATACACAAATTAACATATATAAGGAGCACTCATATAAAAAAGCGCTCATAAAAACAAATTTTAAAAAGTGGACCACAGATCTTTAATTCACGTGGTTTAAATGTTTCAATTTAGATTGGATAAACAGATAAATATAAATGTCTTCAAATTTATGCCTATAAGTTTTTCTAGGTGTTCAAAAATCTAATAAAATATTATTGTCTACCAAAGGTCTATATGACTTTGTTCTAGGACTTTTCCTTCAACCAAAAAATGGTTTACACTGTTCAATACATTTGTCTAATATTTTGATTAAAAAGTAAAGTAAATTTGATTTGGATTTACTCATTCATGAGTGTTTTTGTTTGATATCTGATTGATATACTAAGGTCTATCAATTTTTAGTACAAAATCTGTATAAAATGTTTACAATCTTATACAGACTTTCTACTAAAGTCTGTGTAAGATTGTAAAAATTAGTCATGTGTTAAAGAGACAAAAATTTCTTAAAACATAAGATTACTCATAACATTGTGTTTATTAAGTCTTATTTTTTCCAGAGCAAGCAACCATAAAAATTAAACAACTGTTTAAAACAGAACTGTTATTTTAGAGCACTGTACTGCCATTTCTTTAAAAGATAAACTTGGTTAATGTAGAAATATCAATGTAACTGTGATGCTATTAATGTGCTCATATCTTCCAGTTATACAACTCGATAAGGTAGAAACATTAAAAGAGCATTATATCAAGCTGGTGTTCTGAAGTTGTATGGTAAATAAAATATATATTGGGGATTTATTTACCTGTTATCAATAAGATATGTAAAGTTTTATGTTACACTTTACATTGTGCAACAATTTAAATGTATTTTTAAATTAATGAGAGCCTAATCTATTTGAATGTTAAAAACATTCAGCCATTCTTTAATTCATGTTTCAAAAGTGATATTATATGGTGTTAGCTAATGTTCATGTGACCTCAAACAATTTATGTAAACTTTGTAAAAGGATATTAAAAAACGAAGATCAGCTTTAGAACTAAAACACTTATGATTTATAAAGAGCCCTGTCTTACCTGAGATAAGGCTCTGTGTCCCATCTTACTACATGTGAGAATGACTACGAAAGCAGTAGGTCAGATTTTATTTCATTTAAAGTTATGTTCAAAAGTTTTGTTTTTTTCTTTTTTTTTTCTCTCAAGTTTACTAGGATCTCAAACAGGGAATATAAAGTAAAACTCACCCAAAAAATTCAGGGTAGCATTACATTAACTAAGTATTTTTACTCTTGTTAAAAAATTTTGTTTTTTAATTTGCTTATAAGTGATCTAAAGATTCCCTGTTGGTGTTTTAACTATGGCTGGAATCTTTCAGAATAAAATCTTGTGATATCCTGGCTTAGATTCCCAGTGCTCTGTGTAAAGTCACCCTGGGCCAAGATCTCAGATTCCAATGGTGAATCTCATGTGTGGCCTCCTGAAATCCCAACACAATTCATGGCAATACTTCTCTGAGATCAGTTACACAACTCAGTCTCTAAGGGGAATCACAACAGAGTTCAAGCCCAGGTGGACCCAGGCATCTCTTCAAATTGCCACACAAATGATGACAATTAAAACCAAAACACTCTCACATGGCCCTCTTCATCTTTTTATATAGACACTAATCATAACCTCTAGCTGGAGGTTTCCATGAGGGGCACAGCCCAAGACAGTGTCAAAAATAATCTCCCTTGTCCCTCATTTGCCTAAAGTCAGGGTGGCCTGGACAACCTTAGTGTGAACCAGAAGTGATCAAATAGGCCTGCCGTTAATACTACTCCACTTCTCAAATTTGAGGCCTACTGACTGTGGGGTATAGATTTTTAGTGTGAATTGGAGTTATAAGAAAACCCAAGCACCTATTGTCTCCCCTCTGCAGCCCTTTGAAGAACTTATTTGACACAAATAATCCCTATTCTCACTTGATGGAGGTCAGGAATCTTACAGAGGAAGTCGAGAGGCTTCATCCACAATGACTGATCTTTTTTCCATTTAGGTTTTGGATGCCCACATGGGATCTTTCTTTAGATTCATCAGGTGCTGAAAATCTAAACCACAGGCTCACACAGGGCCAAGAGGCTGATTCAGATACATCCATTTCCAAAGCAATGAAGCAAAGAGCCACAGGTGATGCCCATTTATTTCCATTTGAAAACTGTTTTCTTCAGGCTTCACAAAGGGGTGGCCTGAGGCAAAGACCTTTCTGACATTCAGAGCAACAGAACAATAGGTAATCAAAAGGCCCCAAGCAGGGTTTCTCCACGGAGACTTTCCTTGTTACTCTAATATGTGAGTTTTCTGAGTTGCTCGCCATTCCCTTCAGCTATCCAGTACATGGCCATGTCACAGAGCTTGGAGGTGGTATATATCTTGTACAAAAATACATGATACTAATCTTGAGAGTGGCCAGAATTCATGAAAAAATGAAAAATTAGGTAGATAGCAGGTGTTGCCCATGGATAAGGCAAGCCTCAGTCCATTCATTAATTGGAAAGGATGCATGCTGGGAAGCTTTCTACTAGACAGGACACACCCAATGAGCTATTTTTTTCTAATATCCACAAAGAAAAACACAGTGGGATACACGGACATAGAAACAGTCTCCTTGTCAAATGACTTACTGGAAACAGTCCACTCCAATCCAAACAAACCTCCTTTTTTACCTATTCTCAGAACATGGAAAAAAACCACAAACACAAACCAACACCCACAAATGCAACTCCTTCCCCCAAGTAGGTCTGTCACTATCTGGAGTGTCCTCTGACTGGTAGGCCATACGATGTTCCCCACAAATGGCCTTTCTGTCTCAGATCTGGTCTCCTTGGTCAACTCTGTGGAGTTGTCAGGAGGCAGTGGTGAGCCAATTCCTGTCCTCTCAGGAAAGACCCCTCTTCAGAGCTTTCTTAGTATTTGGCAACCCTTACATCAGTAGGTACCAAGAAAGACTGACTCTGTCCTTAGTAAATCCAAACAAGTGAGCCCACTGCGACTGGGACTTGGACTGGCTCTGGTGCCTGGCTTCCTGGATCACAAAATTCAGAGAGTTCCATCGCCAAGGAAATGAGGTGAGGTCACTACCTTCAGGAAATAAATGAGGTCCCTGTCTTGGCCACTACATTGTCCTAACAGTTGCATCCTAGTGTCTCCTGACATGGAGGCTGCCCTACTTCCTGTGATACTTTCACATGTTAGAATGGTATAGAAACCATAGTCACCTGGGAACAGATCTCCACACAGGCCTGCTTTGGTCCATCTTCCCTGCATTAAGAATAGAGAGGCTGACTCAGACACATCCTTTCATCCTGACCATGTTGTTTGCCATGGAATATGACTTTTGTTCTCTCTGGTCTTTCATAGCTGCCTACATCTTCTCCAGGGATTATTTCTGCATGGATTTTGAGGTACTCAGCAGGTGGAAGATCTCCTAACTTCCTGTATTGTAATATCAACTTTATCCCTGCTCTTCTGTAAAGTGAGATTGAGGGAACATTGTATGGTTAGGGTTAATAGCATGTTCCATTTGGCTTAGGAATCATTCTGCTGGATGAATAATGGTATTGGGAACCAGCAATATTTATAAGAATATAGAGGTAAAATATAAGTATGAAAACAGAAATCTAGGTAATATTTGAAGCCCAGAAGGATTTGGGCTCTTGATTGGGATTCTTAGCTTGAGTAATGTTTTGCACCGAGGTCGATGCAAATCGATATACAATGGCATAAGACCCTGTACCTCAGATGATTGAATGTAGAAGAGAACATCCAGTGAAAAAGGGATAGTGTGTAGGATTAGAAAGATAGTCAGTAGGTTTAGGAGGAAGAGTGAGTCTAGGATTTGGACCAAAAGTTCTTTAGCAATAGGTTTCGGTTAGAGAGTGAATATAAATGGCACCATATGTGAAAAGTTGGGCACAATGATGAACTGGGAAAAATATGTAGGAAGACAGACATCAATAGAGACATTAGGAAATCAGGCAAAGTATAACGTGAGTGATAAGATTTGACATTTTCAACAGGGTTGAGGTTGAATACATAATCTTAAAAAGAAAGAAAAATGTAGTCACCAATTGGATTGACATTTGAGAGCATTAGGCAAACTGGACATGGATGTTTTTAGTAATCCATGTTCACATTCCATTGAGGCTTTATTGCAATCATAATGGTGACCTTTGCATTTTGTGTCCAGAATATTACTGTGATAATATGTATATGTAGATCAGGTGACATGAGTATTTCTTCCACCTTTTCTGGGAGCAATATTTTGAAAACATATAAATTAGTACTGGGGATACTAAGAGGTTTACCCTGTGTTGATGAATATAGAGATGATGCATTAATAGACCATACTGTGAAAAAATTATGTGACTGGTTCCAAATTTACATAATGGATTGTTTTAATATCTGAAAATATAGACGAAATCATATATTGATATATGTACATTCATTCCAACAAGTTATATATCTAATGGTATTATTAGGGTTACCGTTTATCATGAATAGTGTGTGAGTTTTGCTTCAAAAATGATAATGGAATCGAAAATAATGTGTTTAGAAAGAAGTCTAGTGAAAAGACCAGTCAAGAAACATAGAGGAATATATGTGTTCCAAAGGAGGAAGTGATTGAAAGTAAACCAAATATTTATAAATTTGTGAACTTGTGAATGAAAGGATATATTTTATGATGTCCATAAACTGAATAAATAATAACGCACCAAGTTTGAATAAAAATGAACTTTAAAAAACACATCATATCCAATAGGAATGTATTTGCATTGATGTTAAACTTGGTCAGTTAGTCTAGAAATATTAGGATTTGTAAGAACCCTTCCCTGAATTTAGTTTTCAGTACTAGGAAACAAATATGTATTTCAGTAGATGTATATTTCTGAGAATAAACTTGTTAAAAGTTGATTATAAATCCACATATATGAAAATGAATGAATTCAGGTGGTGTATAAGAAGACATATATTTCATATTTTGGAAAATCTGGAGACTATATATATATATATATATATATATATATATATATATAGAGAGAGAGAGAGAGAGAGAGAGAGAGAGACAAACACACACACATTATAATGTCGCAATATATATGTCAATCGAAATTCATCATGAAAAATAACTCATCCGCATATCCCAAAATATTCATTTTACTGAACATGGATGTATGTATAATGTTGTTCATCTAGGAAGCTCACCCATGGGTTGAATTTTCTGTACCAACAGCGTTTAGGAGGAGTGATCTCTTCTCACAAATAGTATCTGCCAAGTCAGCCACCTTACAAGAATGTACGTGTGAAACCAGGTAGGATTCTATTTGTGCATATAAAAATACATGTGCTTAATAGGCTACAGAGAAAGGGAGACAGGAATTCATATATTTCTTAACTTTAAAAACACATGGAATAGTGTGTAGTGTCCCTCTTTATCCATTTTGATTAACTTTGGCTTAAAAAAAAGAATTTTATTGAGAATTTTTGTATATATCTTTGTCAGGAATATTGCTCTGAAGATTTCTTTCCTTGATGTGTCTTTGTCTGATTTTGGTATGTGAGTGATAATAGCCTCATGGAATGAGTTTGGAGGAGTTCCATCCTTTTCTATTTTATGGAATAATTTGAGGAGTATTGTGATGAATGCTTCTTTGAAGGTCTTGTAGAACATGGCTGAGAATCTGTCTGTTCCTGGGCTTTGCTTGATTGGTAGGCTGTTGACAGCAACTTCTATTTCATTGCTTGAAATTGATTTGTTTAAATTGTTCACGTCCTACTAATTAAGTTTGGGTATATCTCTAAAATTTTATTGATGTCATCATGGTATTTTAATTTATTAGACTATAAATTTTCAAATTAGTTTTCAATTATTCTCTGTATTTTAGTTGTGTACTCTGTAAAAGTTCCTTTATGATCCTTAATTTTAGTAATTTGAAGTTTCTTTTCTTCATTAGCTTGGTTAAGGAAGTGTCAACTTTATTTATTTTTCAAAGATTAAATTTTGTGTTGTGTCAAAAAAAATAACACATGGAAAATTATTTCAATAAATTGAATAGATTTATAACTCCTACCTTATATTATGCAAAAGGCAAGTCCAACTATACACCATGTCTCTTCTGAAATGCTTGTATCTATTCTGTTTGGGTTCTTTTTCTCCATTATATTAGTATTAGTGGTAAGAGTCTCGTAGGGTATATGAATGTTTCTGAGAATAATCTTGTGAAAAGATAATTATAAATCCACATTCATGAATATGAAAAATTTAGGAAGTGCAAAATAAGACACATATATTTCATACTTTGAAAAATTTGGAGAGTATATCTATATTTATATCTATATATCTATATCTATATCTATATATATATCTATATATATATATATATATATATATACACACACACACACACACACACACACACACACACACAACACTCACAGACATTAAAAAGTACCAATATAAATGCCAATCGAAATTCATCAGTAAATATATATCATCCACAAATGCAAAAAATATTTATTTTACTAAACATGAGTTTATATATAATGTTTTTCTAATAGGACGCTCTCCTATAGGTTGAATTTTCATTTCCAAAAGCATTTAGGAGGAGTGAACTCTTCTCACAATTTGTATCTGCCAAGACAGCCACCTCACAAAAATGTACGTGTGATACCTGGTAGGATTCTATATATGCATATAAATATACATGTGTGAATAGGCTACAGAAAAGGGAAACAAGAATTCACATATTTGTTAAGTTTAAAAACACATGGACAATATTACAATTAAAATTTGAGTAGATTTATAACTCCAACCTTATATAAGGCAAATGTCAAGTCCAACTCTACAACATGTCTCCTCTGAAGTGCTTGTATTTCTATTGTGTTGGGTTAATTTTCACGATTATATTAGGATGAATAGTCTGAGTCTACTAGGTATGGGTTATTGTCAGGGATTCAGTACTTCGAATGACAAATTGGAAAATGAATCCAATGTGTATGTAAATATACGCTGCACAAATATCCTCCCGCTCTCATCCAGAACAATGCCTTGACATTACCTTCACCACAAGTAAGACACAACTAGAGGAGAAGAGTTACAAAATCAGTGAATACATATCTGGAATGGAAAATGCTAAGGAGTTCACATTCTGGAGGCGGTAGAGGAGTTTCAAAAAGTAAGGGACAGGGTAAACACTCCACAAACATGGAGCTCTGCTGGCCTAAAAACTTTTTGAGAAACTGCCTCTGAGCTTCCGCACTTGAAATATATGTTGTTTTCAGGAGATTTGGCTTCCTTTGTAGTGAGACCATGAAAGCTGGGTCTACATCTATGTGACCTGGAGGACATGGTTTCTTATTTTCCAATGAACAAGATGAAGCAGTGCTGAATCCTCTCTTTGTAAGTAAACTGAGGCCACTGGGGACTAAGTGTCTCCCCGTGTGGACTGTGAAGCCATTTGGTCCTCCTCCATTTTTTGTGGAGTTTTTGCTGCTGCACTGTGAGTTTGGTAGTTGTTTCACGAAATACTAGGAGATAAACTGGGACACAGTGCTGGAGGGAGTTCTGTCACGTGTGGTGGGTCAGGGTCTGCAAGAGAATGCACCAACTAGGCTTCTATCTCTCACTGCTTTCCCCATTGCCCCCTTTTCCATATCAACCTGATTCTTAATTTTCCTCTGAAAACTCTCCATATAACAAGATGCATTTACATATAAGGGTCTGTTGGCTGCACCATGTCAGTTACAAGCCATTTGGAATCCAATGGTAGATCCACAAGGCCCTTCCACGAATGTTTTATCAAACACCTCCCCACCACTGCTCTAGACCCACTACTCAGCAGGCTACAAACTACTGGCATCTCTGTTCTACACCATTTTCATGAAACTCAGTAAATCAAGGCACTGTCTGGTATAATCATGATCAGCAAAAGGACATCCAATGTTTCTCCAGTACCACCTGGTCATAGGTATTTCAAAAATTTCATGGTATTTATCTAGCCATTTTTCAAGCATGAAGTTGGAGGCACTGTGGGTTTCAATTCATTCAGCAAAGATTAAATGGTGAGGAAGCTCATTTCAGTAAAGTCTCTGGAGAACTCTCACAGGCAAGGCTTCCCAAAGAGTGGACAAAAGGTCACATTAGGCGAGGCCCATTGAGGTCTATAATGTGAGGTCCATGTGTGTTTTGACTCTCAACTATGGCTGCCATTTCTTTAAGGATAAAATCATGTGATATCCTTGCTGAGATTCCCAGGCGTCTGTGGAAATCCACCCGGGGCCTAGGTCTCAGTTTCCAAGAGCGACTTTCATGCATGGCCTCTTAAAATCCCAACAAAATTCATGGCAATGCTTCTCTGAGTTCAGTTCCAAAACCCAGTCTCTAAGGGGAATCACACCAGAGTTCAAGCCCACGTGGACAGAGTCATTTATTCCAATGCCACGCAAATGAGCAACATTAAAACCAAAACACTCCCACATAGCCCTCAACTTATTCCATATAGTCAATCATCTTAACATCTGGCTGGAGGTTTCCATGAGGGGCGCAGCCCAAGACAGTGTCCAAAATCAGCTCGTTTGCCCCTCATTTGCCTAAAGTCAGGGTAGGCTGGACACCGTTTCTGTGAACCAGGAGTGAACAAATAAACCTGCCGTTAATACTTCTATGTTTCTCCAATTTGAGGTCTACTGATTTTAGGTATCAATTCTTTAGGTGATTTAGAGTCAAGCGAAAACACAAGCACCTCTGCAGGGCTTTGAAGAACTCATTTGACCTAAATAATCCCTATTCTCATTTGATGGAGTGCAGCAACCTAACAGAGGAAGGCAAGAGACTTCATCCAAAATGAATGATATTTTTTGCCATTGTGGTTTTGGAAGCTCACATGGGATCATTCTTAAGATCCATCAGGTGCTGAGAATCTATGCTACAGCCACACACAGGTCCAAGAGGCTGATAAAGACACATCCCTTTCCAAAGCAATTAAGCTAAGAGCCACAGGTGAGGCCCATTCATTTCCATTTGAAAACTGTTTTCTTCAGGCTTCACAAAGGGGTGGCCTGAGGCAAAGACCTTCCTGACATTCAGTGCAACACAGCAATAAGTAAGCAAAAAGCCCAAAGCAGTGTTTCTGCACTGAGATTTTCCTGGTCACACTGATATCTGAGTTTTCTGAGATGCTCGCCATTCTCTTCAACTATCCTTTATATGGCCATGTCACAGAGCTTGGAGGTGGTACATTTTTTAACAGAAATCCATGAGCCTATTCTGGAGAGTGGCCAGAATTCAGGAAGAAAACAACAACTTAGAAAGATAACAGGTGTTGCACATCGATAAGACAAGCTGCAGTCCATTCATATATTGGGCAGGATGAATTATAGGGAAGATTTATACTAGACAGGACACATCCATTAATGCATTCTCTTTTCTAATGTCTACAACAACGGACACAGTGGGATACACAGAAACAGAAACACTCGCCTTGTCAAATGACTTACTAGAAACTGTCCACTCCAAACCAAACAAAACGCCTTTCCTATCTATTCTCAGAACATGAGACAAAACAACAAACCCACACCCACTCCCACAAAGGCACCTCCTGCCCCCAAGTAGGTCTTTGACTATCCGAAGTATCCTCTGACTGGTGGGCCATACTATGTTCCCTCGACATGGCCTGTCTTCTCTCAGATCATGTTTCCTTGACCAACTCTGTGAAGATGTCAGGAAAAAGTGGTTAGCCACTACCTGTTTTCTCAGGAAAGGTCCATATTCATAGCTCTCCTTGCATTTGGCCATCCTCACATCATTAGGTACCAAGAAAACTGACTCTGTCCTTGGTAAATCCAAACAAGTGAGCCCACTGGGCCTGGGACTGGGACTGCCTCTGGGTGCCTGGCTTCTTGGATACCAAGTTCAGAGAGTTCCATCACCAAGGAAATGAGGTATGTCACATTCTTTGGAACTGAATGAGGTCACTGCCTTGGCAACCACTTTGTCCTAACGGTTGCTTCCAAGGGTTACATAAGATGGAGGTTTCCCCTACTTCCTGTGACACTTTCATAAGGTAGAATGTATATCAACCATTGGCACCCTGGAACAGCTCTCCACTCAGGCCTGGATTGTTCCACCTTGTCTACAGTAAGAAGAGAGAGGCAGATTCAGACACATCCCTTCATCCTGACCAGGTTGTTTGCCATGGAAGATGACTTTTGCTCTCTCAGGTGCTTCATACCTGCCTACAACTTCTCCAGGTATCATTTGTGCATGGACATTTGAGGTTCTCATCTGGTGGAAGATCCCCAACTTTCCTGTATTGTAAGAACCCCTCTGTCCCTGCTCTTCTGTAAAATGATTGAGGGAACAGTGTATACTTGGAGTTAAAAACAGGTTTGATTTGATGACGAATGATTCTCTGCGATGAATAATGGCATTGGGAACCTGCAATATTTACAAGAATATAGAGGTGAAATATAAGTATGAAAACAGAAATCTAGGTATGCTTTGAATCCCAGAAGGGTTTTGCCCTTGATTGGGATACCAGCTTTGAATTATGTTCTGCAAAGATGTCTCAGATAATTCGAATTACAATGGCATAGGACGTTGTACATTGGATGATAGAATTTAGAAGAGAACATCAGGTCAAAAAGGGATATTCAGTAGGATTAGGAAGATAGTCGGTAGGTTTAGGAAGAAGAGTGAGTACAGGATTTGGACCAAAAGTTCTTTAGCAATAGACTTTTGGTTATAGAGTGAATGTAAATGTCAGCACATATAAAGAGTCAGTCACTATGTTGAACTGGGGAAAATATGTAGAAAAGCAGATATCAATAGAAACATTACGAAATCAGGCAAAGTATAAAGTGAGGGATAGAATTAGACATTTTCAACAGTGTTGAGTTTGAATATATAAATAGGAAAAAACAAATATGTAGTCACCAATAGGATTGACAATTGACAGCATTAGGCAACCTGGACATGGATGTTTTTAGAAATCCATGTTCACTTTCCATTTAGGCTTTGGTACAATCATAAGTGTGACCTTTCCATTTTTTGTCCAGAATATTACTGTGATAATGAGGTGACATGAGTATTTCTTTCACCATTTCTGGGAGCAATATATTGAAGATGTAATATTAGAATCGGGGTACAAAGAGGTGTACCCTGTTTCTATGAACATAGAAAAAAAGCATGAATAGACCATACTGTGAATAAATAATATAATTTTTTTAACTTTAAATATAGAATTGAACTGATATCTGAAAAATTAAAGGAAATCGTATATTGATATACAATCATTCATTCCAACCAGTTATATATCTATTGGAAATATTAGTGTTTTGGTTTATCATGAAGAGTGTGTGAGTTTTGCTTCAAAATGATTATGGAAATTCAAAATTATGTGTTTGGAAAGAAGTCTGATGAAAGGACCAGTCAAGAAACCCTGACAATACATGTGTTCTGAAGCAAGAAGTCATTAAAGTTGAAACAAATGCCTATTAATTTGTGAACTTGTGGATGCAATGTACATCCTATGATGTGCAAAAACTGAAGAAACAATAATGTACCAGTGTCGAATACAAATGAATGACAAATTACATATCATGTCCCATAGGAGTCTTCTTGCATTGATGTTAGACTGGGTCAGTTACTGTAGAGTAATTAGGATTTGTATGCACCATTCACTGAAGTTAGGTTTCAGTACTATGAAACAAATATGTATTTCAGGTGGATGAATATTTCTGATTATAATCTTGTGAAAAGTTGATTATAAATCCACATATATGTACATGAATGAATTTAGAGAGTATATATTAGACACATTTTTTCATATTTTGAAAAATTTGGAGAGTATATATATATATCTATGTCTATACACACACACAGACACACACACACACAGACACACACACACACACACAGACACACACACACACACAACATTCACAGACATTAAAAAGTACCAATATAAATGCCAATCGAAATTCATCAGTAAATATATATCATCCACAGATGCAAAAATATTTATTTTACTGAACATGAGTTTATGCATAATTTTGTTCTACTAGGACGTTCTCCTATAGGTTGAATTTTCATTTCCAACAGCATTTAGGAGGAGTGAACACTTCTCACAATTTGTATCTGCCAAGACAGCCACCTCACAAAAATGTATGTGTGATACCTGGTAGGATTCTATATATGCATATAAATATACATGTGTGAATAGGCTACAGAAAAGGGAAATAAGAATTCACATATTTGTTAAGCTTAAAAACACATGGAGAATATTTCAATTAAAATTTGACGAGATTTATAACTCCTACCTTATATAATGCAAATGTCAAGTCCAACTATACAACATGTCTCCTCTGAAGTGCTTGTATTTCTATTGTGTTGGGTTAAATTTCCCCATTATATTAGGATGAATAGTCTGAGTCTACTAGGTAAGTTTTAGTGTCCGGGATTCAGTACTTCAAATGGAAAATTGGAAAATGAATCCAATGTGTATGTAAATATATGCTGCACAAATATCCTCACGCTCTCATCCAGAACAATGCCTTGACATTACCTTCACCCCAAGTAAGACACAATTAGAGGAGAAGAGTTACAAAATCAGTGAATACATATCTGGAATGGAAAATGCCCAGGAGTTCACAACCTTGGAGGTGGTAGAGGAGTTTCCAAAAGTAAGGGACAGGGTAAACACTCCACAAACATGGAGCTCTGCTGGCCTAAAAACTTTTTGAGAAACTGCCTCTGAGCTTCCGCACTTGAAATATATGTTGTTTTCATGGGATTTGGCTTCCTTTGTAGTGAGACCATCAAAGCTGGGTCTGCATCTATGTGACCTGGAGGACATGGTTTCTTATTTTCCAATGAACAAGATGAAGCAGTGCTGAATCCTCTATTTTTAGGTAAATTAAGGTCACTAGAGACTAAGTGACTCCCCGTCTCCCCGTGTGGACTGTGAAGCCATTTGGTCCTCCTCCACTTTTTGTGGTGTTTAGGCTGCTGCACTGTGAGTTTGGTATTTGTTTCACGAAATACTAGCAGCTAAACTGGGACACAGTGCTGGAGGGAGTTCTGTCACGTGTGGTGGGTCAGGGTCTGCAAGAGAATGCACCAACTAGGCTTCTATCTCTCACAGCTTGCCCCATTGCCCCCTTGTCCATATCAACCTGATTCTTAATTTTCCTCTTAAAACTCTCCATATAACAAGATGCCTTTACATATAAGTGTCTGCTGGCAGCACCATGTCAGTTACAAGCCATTTGGAATCCAATGGTAGATCCACATGGCCCTACCATGGATGTTTTATCAAACACCTCCCCACCACTGCTCTAGACCCACTACTCAGCAGGCTCCAACTTACTGGCATCTCTGTTCTACACCATTTTCATGAAACTCAGTAAATCAAGGCACTGTCTGGTATACTCATGATCAGCAATAGGACATCCAATGTTTCTCCAGTGCCACCTGGTCATAGGAATTTCAAAAATTTCATGGTATTTATCTAGCCATTTTTCAAGCATGAAGTTGGAGGCACTGTGGGTTTCAATTCATTCAGCAAACATTAAATGGTGAGGAAGCCCATTTCAATGAAATCTCTGGAGAAATCTCACAGGCAAGGCTTCCCAAAGAATGGACAAAAGGTCACATTAGGCCAGGCCCATTGAGGTCTACAATGTGAGGTGCATGTGTGTTTTGACTCTCAACTATGGATGCCATTTATTTAACAATAAAATCATGTGATATCCTTGCTGAGATTCCCAGGCCTCTGTGGAAATCTACCCGGGGCCTAGGTCTCAGTTTCCAAGAGCGACTTTCATGCGTGGCCTCTTAAAATCCCAACAAAATTCATAGCAATGCTTCTCTGAGTTCAGTTCCAAAACCCAGTGTTTAAGGGGAATCACACCAGAGTTCAAGCCCACGTGGAACCAGTCATTTTTTCCAATGCCACACAAATGACCAACATTAAAACCAAAACACTCCCACATGGCCCTCACCTTATTCCATATAGTCAATCATCTTAACATCTGGCTGGAGGTTTCCATGAGGGGTGCAGCCCAAGACAGTGTCCAAAATCAGCTCGTTTGCCCCTCATTTGCCTAAAGTCAGGGTAGCCTGGACACCGTTGCTGTGAACCAGGAGTGAACAAATAAGCCTGCCGTTAATACTTCTATGTTTCTCCAATTTGAGGGCTACTGATTTTAGGTATCGATTCTTTAGGTGATTTAGAGTCATGCGAAAACACAAGCACCTCTGCAGGGCTTTGAAGAACTCATTTGACTCACAGAATCCCTATTCTCATTTGTTGGAGTGCAGGAACCTAACAGAGGAAGGCAAGAGCCTTCATCCACAATGAATGATATTTTTTGCCATTTTGGTTTTGGAAGCTCACATGGAATCATTCTTAAGATCCATTAGGTGCTGAGAATCTAAGTCACAGCCACACACAGACCAAGAGGCTGATAAAGACACATCCCTTTCCAAAGCAATTAAGCAAAGAACCACAGGTGAGGCCCATTAATTTCCATTTGAAAACTGTTTTCTTCAGGCTTCACAAAGGGGTTGCCTGAGGCAAAGACCTTCCTGACATTCAGTGCAACACAACAATAAGTAAGCAAATAGCCCAAAGCAGTGTTTCTCCACTAAGACTTTCCTGGTCACACTGATATCTGAGTTTTCTGAGATGCTCGCCATTCTCTTCAACTATCCTTTACATGGCCATGTCACAGAGCTTGGAGGTGGTACATATTTTGGACACAAATCCCTGAGCCCATTCTGGAGAGTGGCCAGAATTCAGGAAGAAAACAACAACTTAGAAAGATAGCAGGTGTTGCACATCGATAAGACAAGCTGCAGTCCATTCATATATTGGGCAGGATGAATTATAGGGAAGATTTATTCTAGACAGGACACATCCATTAATGCATTCTCTTTTCTAATGTCTACAACAACGGACACAGTGGGATACACATAAACAGAAACACTCGCCTTGTCAAATGACTTACTAGAAACTGTCTGCTCCAAACCAAACAAACTGCCTTTTCGATCTATTCTCAGAACATGAGACAAAACAACAAAACCCACACCCACTCCCACAAAGGCACCTCCTTCCCCCAAGTAGGTCTGTGACTATCCGGAGTGTCCTCTTACTGGTGGGCCATGCTATGTTCCCCCGAAATGGCCTGTCTTCTCTCAGATCTTGTTTCCTTGACCAACTCTGTGAAGATGGCAGGAAAAAGTGCTTAGCCACTACCTGTTTTCTCAGGAAAGGTCCATCTTCAGAGCTCTCCTGGCATTTGGCCATCCTCACATCATTAGGTACCAAGAAAACTGACTCTGTCCTTGGTAAATCCAAACAAGTGAGCCCACTGGGACTGGGACTGGGACTGCCTCTGGGTGCCTGGCTTCTTGGATACCAAGTTCAGAGAGTTCCATCACCAAGGAAATGAGGTATGTCACATTCTTTGTAACTGAATGAGGTCACTGCCTTGGCAACCACTTTGTCCTAACAGTTGCTTCCAAGGGTTACATAAGTTGGAGGTTTCCCCTACTTCCTGTGACACTTTCATAAGGTAGAATGTATATCAACCATTGGCACCTGGGAACAGCTCTCCACTCAGGCCTGGATTGTTCCACCTTGTCTACAATAAGAAGAGATAGGCAGATTCAGACACATCCCTTCATCCTGACCAGGTTGTTTGCCATGGAAGATGGCTTTTGGTCTCTCAGGAGCTTCATAACTGCCTACAACTTCTCCAGGTATCATTTGTGCATGGACATTTGAGGTTCTCATCTGGTGGAAGATCCCCAACTTTCCTGTATTGTAAGAACCCCTCTGTCCCTGCTCTTCTGTAAAATGATTGAGGGAACAGTGTATACTTGGGGTTAAAAACAGGTTTGATTTGGTGACGAAAGATTCTGTGCGATGAATAATGGGATTGGGAACCTGCAATATTTACAAGAATATATAGGTGAAATATAAGTATGAAAAAAGAAATCTTGGTATGCTTTGAAGCCCAGAAGGGTTTTGCCCTTGATTGGGATACTTAGCTTTGAATTATGTTCTGCAAAGATGTCTCAGATAATTTGATATACAATGGCATAGGACCTTGTACATTGGATGATTGAATTTAGAAGAGAACATCCAGTCAAAAAGGGATATTCAGTAGGATTAGGAAGATAGTCGGTAGGTTTAGGAAGACGAGTGAGTATAGGATTTGGACCAAAAGTTCTTTAGCAATAGACTTTTGGTTATAGAGTGAATGTAAATGTCAGCACATATGAAGAGTCAGACACTTTGTTGAACTGGGGAAAATATGTAGAAAAGCAGATATCAATGGAAACATTACGAAATCAGGCAAAGTATAAAGTGAGGGATAGAATTAGACATTTTCAACAGGGTTGAGTTTCAATGTATAAATTAGGAAAAAACAAATATGTAGTCACCAATAGGAGTGACAATTGACAGCATTAGGCAACCTGGACATGGATGTTTTTAGAAATCCATGTTCACTTTCCATTTAGGCTTTGGTACAATCATAAGTGTGACCTTTCCATTTTTTGTCCAGAATATTACTGTGATAATGAGGTGACATGAGTATTTCTTTCACCATTTCTGGGAGCAATATATTGAAGATTTAAAATTAGAATCGGGGGTACAAATAGGTGTACCCTGTTTCTATGAACATAGAGAATAACCACGAATAGACCATACTTGAATAAATAATATAACTTTTTTGAACTTTAAATAATGAATTGAACTGATATCTGAAAAATAAAAGGAAATTGTATATTGATATATAATAATTCATTCCAACCAGATATATATCTAATGGAAATATTAGTGTTTTGGTTTATCATGAAGAGTGTGTGAGTTTTGCTTCAAAATGATTATGGTAATTCAAAATAATGTGTTTGGAAAGAAGTCTCATGAAAAGACCAGTCAAGAAACCCTGACAATACATGTGTTCTGAAGCAAGAAGTGATTAATGTTGAAACAAATGCCTATTAATTTGTGAACTTGTGGATGAAATGTATATCCTATGATGTGCAAAAACTGAAGAAACCATAATGCACCTGTGTCGAATACAAATGAATGACAAATTACATATCATGTCCCATAGGAGTCTACTTGCATTGATGTTAGACTGGGTCAGATACTGTGGAATAATTAGGATTTGTATGCACCCTTCACTGAAGTTAGTAGTCAGTACTAGGAAACAAATATGTATTTCAGGTGGATGAATATTTCTGATTATAATCTTCTGAAAAGTGGATTATAAATCAACATACATGAACATGAATGAATTTAGAGAGTGTATACTAGACACATATATTTCATATTTGGAAAACTTTGGAGAGTATATCTATACCTATATCTATACACACACACACACACACACACACACACACACAACACTCACAGACATTAAAAAGTACCAATATAAATGCCAATCGAAATTCATCAGTAAATATATATCATCCACAGATGCAAAAATATTTATGTTACTGAACATGAGTTTATGTATAATGTTGTTCTTCTAGGACGCTCTCTTATAGGTTGAATTTTCATTTCCAACAGCATTTAGGAGGAGTGAACACTTCTCACAATTTGTATCTGCCAAGACATCCACCTTACAAAAATGTACCTGTGATACCTGGTAGGATTCTATATATGCATATAAATATACATGTGTGAATAGGCTACAGAAATTGGAAACAAGTATTCACATATTTGTTAAGTTTAAAAACACATGGAGAATATTTCAATTAAAATTTGACTAGATGTATAACTCCTACCTTATATAATGCAAATGTCAAGTCCAACTATAGAACATGTCTCCTCTGAAGTGCTTGTATTTCTATTGTGTTGGGTTAATTTTCCCCATTATATTAGGATGAATAGTCTGAGTCTACTAGGTATGGGTTAGTGTCAGGGATTCAGTACTTCGAATGAATAATTGGAAAATGAATCCAATGTGTATGTAAATATATGCTGCACACATATACTCCCGCTCTCATCCAAAACAATGCCTTGACATTACCTTCACCCCAAGTAAGACACAATTAGAGAAGAAGAGTTACACAATCAGTGAATACATATCTGGAATGGAAAATGCTCAGGAGTTCACAACCTTGGAGGTGGTTTAGGAGTTTCCAAAAGTAAGGGACATGGTAAACACTCCACAAACATGTAACTCTGCTGGCCTAAAAACTGTTTGAGAAACTGCCTCTGAGCTTCCGCACTTGAAATATATGTTGTTTTCATGAGATTTGGCTTCCTTTGTAGTGAGACCATCAAAGCTGGGTCTGCATCTATGTGACCTGGAGGACATGGTTTCTTATTTTCCAATGAACAAGATGAAGCAGTGCTGAATCCTCTCTTTATAGGTAAACTGAGGCCACTGGGGACTAAGTGTCTCCCCGTCTCCCCGTGTGGACTGTGAAGCCATTTGGTCCTCCTCCACTTTTTGTGGTTTTTAGGCTGCTGCACTGTGAGTTTGGTATTTGTTTCACGAAATACTAGCAGCTAAACTGGGACACAGTGCTGGAGGGAGTTCTGTCACGTGTGGTGGGTCAGGGTCTGCAAGAGAATGCACCAACTAGGCTTCTATCTCTCACAGCTTGCCCCATTGCCCCCTTGTCCATATCAACCTGATTCTTAATTTTCCTCTTAAAACTCTCCATATAACAAGATGCCTTTACATATAAGGGTCTGCTGGCAGCACCATGTCAGTTACAAGCCATTTGGAATCCAATGGTAGATCCACATGGCCCTACCACGGATGTTTTATCAAACACCTCCCCAGCACTGCTCTAGACCCACTACTCAGCAGGCTCCAACTTACTGGCATCTCTGTTCTACACCATTTTCATGAAACTCAGTAAATCAAGGCACTGTCTCGTATACTCATGATCAGCAATAGGACATCCAATGTTTCTCCAGTGCCACCTGGTCATAGGAATTTCAAAAATTTCATGGTATTTATCTAGCCATTTTTCAAGCATGAAGTTGGAGGCACTGTGGGTTTCAATTCATTCAGCAAAGATTAAATGGTGAGGAAGCTCAATTCAATGAAATCTCTGGAGAAATCTCACAGGCAAGTCTTCCCAAAGAGTGGACAAAAGGTCACATTAGGCCAGGCCCATTGAGGTCTACAATGTGAGGTGCATGTGTGTTTTGACTCTCAACTATGGCTGCCATTTCTTTAAGAATAAAATCATGTGATATCCTTGCTGAGATTCCCAGGCCTCTGTGGAAATCTACCCGGGGCCTAGGTCTCAGTTTCCAAGAGCGACTTTCATGTGTGGCCTCTTAAAATCCCAACAAAATTCATAGCAATGCTTCTCTGAGTTCAGTTCCAAAACCCAGTGTTTAAGGGGAATCACACCAGAGTTCAAGCCCACGTGGAACCAGTCATTTTTTCCAATGCCACACAAATGACCAACATTAAAACCAAAACACTCCCACATGGGCCTCACCTTATTCCATATAGTCAATCATCTTAAACTCTGGCTGGAGGTTTCCATGAGGGGTGCAGCCCAAGACAGTGTCCAAAATCAGCTCGTTTGCCCCTCATTTGCCTAAAGTCAGGGTAGCCTGGACACCGTTGCTGTGAACCAGGAGTGAACAAATAAGCCTGCCGTTAATACTTCTATGTTTCTCCAATTTGAGGGCTACTGATTTTAGGTATCGATTCTTTAGGTGATTTAGAGTCATGCGAAAACACAAGCACCTCTGCAGGGCTTTGAAGAACTCATTTGACTCACAGAATCCCTATTCATATTTGTTGGAGTGCAGGAACCTAACAGAGGAAGGCAAGAGTCTTCATCCACAATGAATGATATTTTTTGAAATTCTGGTTTTGGAAGCTCACATGGGATCATTCTTAAGATCCATCAGGTGCTGAGAATGTAAGTCACAGCCACACACAGGACCAAGAGGCTGATAAAGACACATCCCTTTCCAAAGCAATTAAGCAAAGAACCACAAGTGAGGCCCATTCATTTCCATTTGAAAACTGTTTCTTCAGGCTTCACAAAGGGGTGGCCTGAGGCAAAGAACTTCCTGACATTCAGTGCAACACAACAATAAGTAAGCAAAAAGCCCAAAGCAGTGTTTCTGCGCTGAGACTTTCCTGGTCACACTGATATCTGAGTTTTCTGAGATGCTCGCCATTCTCTTCAACTATCCTTTACATGGCCATGTCACAGAGCTTGGAGGTGGTACATATTTTGGACACAAATCCCTGAGCCCATTCTGGAGAGTGGCCAGAATTCAGGAAGAAAACAACAACTTAGAAAGATAGCAGGTGTTGCACATCGATAAGACAAGCTGCAGTCCATTCATATATTGGGCAGGATGAATTATAGGGAAGATTTATACTAGACAGGACACATCCATTAATGCATTCTCTTTTCTAATGTCTACAACAACGGACACAGTGGGATACACATAAACAGAAACACTCGCCTTGTCAAATGACTTACTAGAAACTGTCTGCTCCAAACCAAACAAACCGCCTTTTCGATCTATTCTCAGAACATGAGACAATACAACAAACCCACACCCACTCCCACAAAGGCACCTCCTTCCCCCAAGTAGGTCTGTGACTATCCAGAGTGTCCTCTGACTGGTGGGCCATACTATGTTCCCCCGAAATGGCCTGTCTTCTCTCAGATCTTGTTTCCTTGACCAACTCTGTGAAGATGTCAGGAAAAAGTGGTTAGCCACTACCTGTTTTCTCAGGAAAGGTCCATCTTCAGAGCTCTCCTGGCATTTGGCCATCCTCACATCATTAGGTACCAAGAAAACTGACTATGTCCTTGGTAAATCCAAACAAGTGAGCCCACTGGGCCTGGGACTGGGACTGCCTCTGGGTGCCTGGCTTCTTGGATACCAAGTTCAGAGAGTTCCATCACCAAGGAAATGAGGTATGTCACATTCTTTGGAACTGAATGAGGTCACTGCCTTGGCAACCACTTTGTCCTAACAGTTGCTTCCAATGGTTACATAAGATGGAGGTTTCCCCTACTTCCTGTGACACTTTCATAAGGTAGAATGTATATCAACCATTGGCACCCGGGAACAGCTCTCCACTCAGGCCTGGATTGTTCCACCTTGTCTACAATAAGAAGAGAGAGGCAGATTCAGACCCATCCCTTCATCCTGACCAGGTTTTTTGCCATGGAAGTTGACTTTTGCTCTCTCAGGTGCTTCATACCTGCCTACAACTTCTCCAGGTATCATTTGTGCATGGACATTTGAGGTTCTCATCTGGTGGAAGATCCCCAACTTTCCTGTATTGTAAGAACCCCTCTGTCCCTGCTCTTCTGTAAAATGATTGAGGGAACAGTGTATACTTGGGGTTAATAACAGGTTTGATTTGGTGACGAATGATTCTGTGCGATGAATAATGGGATTTGGAACCTGCAATATTTACAAAAATATAGAGGTGAAATATAAGTATGAAAAAAGAAATCTAGGTATGCTTTGAAGCCCAGAAGGGTTTTGCCCTTGATTGGGATACTTAGCTTTGAATTATGTTCTGCAAAGATGTCTCAGATAATTTGATATACAATGGCATAGGACCTTGTACATTGGATGATTGAATTTAGAAGAGAACATCCAGTCAAAAAGGGATATTCAGTAGGATTAGGAAGATAGTCGGTAGGTTTAGGAAGACGAGTGAGTATAGGATTTGGACCAAAAGTTCTTTAGCAATAGACTTTTGGTTATAGAGTGAATGTAAATGTCAGCACATATGAAGAGTCAGACACTATGTTGAACTGGGGAAAATATGTAGAAAAGCAGATATCAATGGAAACATTACGAAAGCAGGCAAAGTATAAAGTGAGGGATAGAATTAGACATTTTCAACAGGGTTGAGTTTCAATATATAAATTAGGAAAAAACAAATATGTAGTCACCAATAGGAGTGACAATTGACAGCATTAGGCAACCTGGACATGGATGTTTTTAGAAATCCATGTTCACTTTCCATTTAGGCTTTGGTACAATCATAAGTGTGACCTTTCCATTTTTTGTCCAGAATATTACTGTGATAATGAGGTGACATGAGTATTTCTTTCACCATTTCTGGGAGCAATATATTGAAGATGTAAAATTAGAATCGGCGGTACAAATAGGTGTACCCTGTTTCTATGAACATAGAGAAAAACCACAAATAGACCATACTGTGAATAAATAATATAACTTTTTTTAACTTTAAATATAGAATTGAACTGATATCTGAAAAATAAAAGGAAATTGTATATTGATATACAATCATTCATTCCAACCAGTTATATATCTAATGGAAATATTAGTGTTTTGGTTTATCATGAAGAGTGTGTGAGTTTTGCTTCAAAATGATTATGGAAATTCAAAATAATGTGTTTGGAAGGAAGTCTCATGAAAAGACCAGTCAAGAAACCCTGACAATACATGTGTTCTGAAGCAAGAAGTGATTAATGTTGAAACAAATGCCTATTAATTTGTGAACTTGGGGATGAAATGTATATCCTATGATGTGCAAAAACTGAAGAAACAATAATGTACCAGTGTCGAATACAAATGAATGACAAATTACATATCATGTCCCATAGGAGTCTACTTGCATTGATGTTAGACTGGGTCAGATACTGTAGAATAATGAGGATTTGTATGCACCCTTCACTGAAGTTAGCAGTCAGTACTAGGAAACAAATATGTATTTCATTTGGATGAATATTTCTGATTATAATCTTCTGAAAAGTGGATTATAAATCAACATACATGAACATGAATGAATTTAGAGAGTGTATACTAGACACATATATTTCATATTTGGAAAACTTTGGAGAGTATATCTATATCTATATCTATACACACACACACACACACACACACACACACACACACACACAACACTCACCGACATTAAAAAGTACCAATATAAATGCCAATCGAAATTCATCAGTAAATATATATCATCCACAGATGCAAAAATATTTATGTTACCTAACATGAGTTTATGTATAATGTTGTTCTTCTAGGACGCTCTCTTATAGGTTGAATTTTCATTTCCAACAGCATTTAGGAGGAGTGAACACTTCTCACAATTTGTATCTGCCAAGACATCCACCTTACAAAAATGTACGTGTGATACCTGGTAGGATTCTATATATGCATATAAATATACATGTGTGAATAGGCTACAGAAATTGGAAACAAGTATTCACATATTTGTTAAGTTTAAAAACACATGGAGAATATTTCAATTAAAATTTGACTAGATGTATAACTCCTACCTTATATAATGCAAATGTCAAGTCCAACTATAGAACATGTCTCCTCTGAAGTGCTTGTATTTCTATTGTGTTGGGTTAATTTTCCCCATTATATTAGGATGAATAGTCTGAGTCTACTAGGTATGGGTTAGTGTCAGGGATTCAGTACTTCGAATGAAAAATTGGAAAATGAATCCAATGTGTATGTAAATATATGCTGCACAAATATCCTCCCGCTCTCATCCAAAACAATGCCTTGACATTACCTTCACCCCAAGTAAGACACAATTAGAGGAGAAGAGTTACACAATCAGTGAATACATATCTGGAATGGAAAATGCTCAGGAGTTCACAACCTTGGAGGTGGTTTAGGAGTTTCCAAAAGTAAGGGACATGGTAAACACTCCACAAACATGTAACTCTGCTGGCCTAAAAACTTTTTTAGAAACTGCCTCTGAGCTTCCGCAATTGAAATATATGTTGTTTTCATGAGATTTGGCTTCTTTTGTAGTGAGACCATCAAAGCTGGGTCTGCATCTATGTGACCTGGAGGACATGGTTTCTTATTTTCCAATGAACAAGATGAAGCAGTGCTGAATCCTCTCTTTATAGGTAAACTGAGGCCACTGGGGACTAAGTGTCTCCCCGTCTCCCCGTGTGGACTGTGAAGCCATTTGGTCCTCCTCCACTTTTTGTGGTTTTTAGGCTGCTGCACTGTGAGTTTGGTATTAGTTTCACGAAATACTAGCAGCTAAACTGGGACACAGTGCTGGAGGGAGTTCTGTCACGTGTGGTGGGTCAGGGTCTGCAAGAGAATGCACCAACTAGGCTTCTATCTCTCACAGCTTGCCCCATTGCCCCCTTGTCCATATCAACCTGATTCTTAATTTTCCTCTTAAAACTCTCCATATAACAAGATGCCTTTACATATAAGGGTCTGCTGGCAGCACCATGTCAGTTACAAGCCATTTGGAATCCAATGGTAGATCCACATGGCCCTACCACGGATGTTTTATCAAACACCTCCCCAGCACTGCTCTAGACCCACTACTCAGCAGGCTCCAACTTACTGGCATCTCTGTTCTACACCATTTTCATGAAACTCAGTAAATCAAGGCACTGTCTGGTATACTCATGATCAGCAATAGGACATCCAATGTTTCTCCAGTGCCACCTGGTCATAGGAATTTCAAAAATTTCATGGTATTTATCTAGCCATTTTTCAAGATTGAAGTTGGAGGCACTGTGGGTTTCAATTCATTCAGCAAAGATTAAATGGTGAGGAAGCTCATTTCAATGAAATCTCTGGAGAAATCTCACAGGCAAGGCTTCCCAAAGAATGGACAAAAGGTCATATTAGGCCAGGCCCATTGAGGTCTACAATGTGAGGAGCATGTGTGTTTTGACTCTCAACTATGGCTGCCATTTCTTTAAGAATAAAATCATGTGATATCCTTGCTGAGATTCCCAGGCCTCTGTGGAAATCTACCTGGGGCCTAGGTCTCAGTTTCCAAGAGCGACATTCATGCGTGACCTCTTAAAATCCCAACAAAATTCATAGCAATGCTTCCTTGACTTTCAGTTCCAAAACCCAGTGTTTAAGGGGAATCACACCAGAGTTCAAGCCCACGTGGAACCAGTCATTTTTTCCAATGCCACACAAATGACCAACATTAAAACCAAAACACTCCCACGTGGCCCTCACCTTATTCCATATAGTCAATCATCTTAAACTCTGGCTGGAGGTTTCCATGAGGGGTGCAGCCCAAGACAGTGTCCAAAATCAGCTCGTTTGCCCCTCATTTGCCTAAAGTCAGGGTAGCCTGGACACCGTTGCTGTGAACCAGGAGTGAACAAATAAGCCTGCCGTTAATACCTCTATGTTTCTCCAATTTGAGGGCTACTGATTTTAGGTATCGATTCTTTAGGTGATTTAGAGTCATGCGAAAACACAAGCACCTCTGCAGGGCTTTGAAGAACTCATTTGACTCACAGAATCCCTATTCATATTTGTTGGAGTGCAGGAACCTAACAGAGGAAGGCAAGAGTCTTCATCCACAATGAATGATATTTTTTTGCCATTTAGTTTTGGAAGCTCACATGGGATCATTCTTAAGATCCATCAGGTGCTGAGAATCTAAGTCACAGCCACACACAGGACCCAGAGGCTGATAAAGACACATCCCTTTCCAAAGCAATTAAGCAAAGAACCACAGGTGAGGCCCATTCATTTCCATTTGAAAACTGTTTTCTTCAGGCTTCACAAAGGGGTGGCCTGAGGCAAAGACCTTCCTGACATTCAGTGCAACACAACAATAAGTAAGCAAAAAGCCCAAAGCAGTGTTTCTGCACTAAGACTTTCCTGGTCACACTGATATCTGAGTTTTCTGAGATGCTCGCCATTCTCTTCAACTATCATTTACATGGCCATGTCACAGAGCTTGGAGGTGGTACATATTTTGGACACAAATGCCTGAGCCCATTCTGGAGAGTTCCCAGAATTCAGGAAGAAAACAACAACTTAGAAAGATAGCAGGTGTTGCACATCGATAAGACAAGCTGCAGTCCATTCATATATTGGGCAGGATGAATTATAGGGAAGATTTATACTAGACAGGACACATCCATTAATGCATTCTCTTTTCTAATGTCTACAACAACGAACACAGTGGGATACACATAAACAGAAACACTCGCCGTGTCAAATGACTTACTAGAAACTGTCTACTCCAAACCAAACAAACCGCCTTTTCGATCTATTCTCAGAACATGAGACAAAACAACAAACCCACACCCACTCCCACAAAGGCACCTCCTTCCCCCAAGTAGGTCTGTGACTATCCGGAGTGTCCTCTGACTGGTGGGCCATACTATGTTCCCCCGAAATGGCCTGTCTTCTCTCAGATCTTGTTTCCTTGACCAACTCTGTGAAGATGTCAGGAAAAAGTGGTTAGCCACTACCTGTTTTCTCAGGAAAGGTCCATCTTCAGAGCTCTCCTGGCATTTGGCCATCCTCACATCATTAGGTACCAAGAAAACTGACTCTGTCCTTGGTAAATCCAAACAAGTGAGCCCACTGGGCCTGGGACTGGGACTGCCTCTGGGTGCCTGGCTTCTTGGATACCAAGTTCAGAGAGTTCCATCACCAAGGAAATGAGGTATGTCACATTCCTTGGAACTGAATGAGGTCACTGCCTTGGCAACCACTTTGTCCTAACAGTTGCTTCCAAGGGTTACATAAGATGGAGGTTTCCCCTACTTCCTGTGACACTTTCATAAGGTAGAATGTATATCAACTATTGGCACCCGGGAACAGCTCTCCACTCAGGCCTGGATTGTTCCACCTTGTCTACAATAAGAAGAGAGTGGCAGATTCAGACACATCCCATGGTTGTTTGCCATGGAAGATGACTTTTGCTCTCTCAGGTGCTTCATACCTGCCTACAACTTCTCCAGGTATCATTTGTGCATGGACATTTGAGGTTCTCATCTGGTGGAAGATCCCCAACTTTCCTGTATTGTAAGAACCCCTCTGTCCCTGCTCTTCTGTAAAATGATTGAGGGAACAGTGTATACTTGGGGTTAAAAACAGGTTTGATTTGGTGACGAATGATTCTGTGCGATGAATAATGGGATTGGGAACCTGCAATATTTACAAGAATATAGAGGTGAAATATTAGTATGAAAAAAGAAATCTAGGTATGCTTTGAAGCCCAGAAGGGTTTTGCCCTTGATTGGGATACTTAGCTTTGAATTATGTTCTGCAAAGTTGTCTCAGATAATTTGATATACAATGGCATAGGACCTTGTACATTGGATGATTGAATTTAGAAGAGAACATCCAGTCAAAAAGGGATATTCAGTAGGTTTAGGAAGATAGTCGGTAGGTTTAGGAAGACGAGTGAGTATAGGATTTGGACCAAAAGTTCTTTAGCAATAGACTTTTGGTTATAGAGTGAATGTAAATGTCAGCACATATGAAGAGTCAGACACTATGTTGAACTGGGGAAAATATGTAGAAAAGCAGATATCAATGGAAACATTACGAAATCAGGCAAAGTATAAAGTGAGGGATAGAATTAGACATTTTCAACAGTGTTGAGTTTCAATATATATTAGGAAAAAACAAATATGTAGTCACCAATAGGAGTGACAATTGACAGCATTAGGCAACCTGGACATGGATGTTTTTAGAAATCCATGTTCACTTTCCATTTAGGCTTTGGTACAATCATAAGTGTGACCTTTCCATTTTTTGTCCAGAATATTACTGTGATAATGAGGTGACATGAGTATTTCTTTCACCATTTCTGGGAGCAATATATTGAAGATGTAAAATTAGAATCGGGGGTGCAAAGAGGTGTACCCTGTTTCTATGAACATAGAGAAAAACCACAAATAGACCATACTGTGAATAAATAATATAACTTTTTTGAACTTTAAATAATGAATTGAACTGATATCTGAAAAATAAAAGGAAATTGTATATTGATATACAATCATTCATTCCAACCAGTTATATATCTAATGGAAATATTAGTGTTTTGGTTTATCATGAAGAGTGTGTGAGTTTTGCTTCAAAATGATTATGGAAATTCAAAATAATGTGTTTGGAAAGAAGTCTCATGAAAAGACAAGTCAAGAAACCCTGACAATACATGTGTTCTGAAGCAAAAAGTGATTAATGTTGAA